>NW_007253056.1:201559-255284 GCF_000164805.1 Carlito syrichta
GGGAAGGGAGGTGGGATTAACGGTAGTCAATATCTGTCTGGGGATGGGGAGACACCCCTTGTCAGCAAGGGTGCCTGAACGAGTCATATTTGTATACCTAACCCTTAACTGTACCCCACAATATCAAAATTAAAAATATTGACATAAAAAAAATCTTCACCCCCTGGTGCCTACAATTGATAACTGGCATGTACTCAAGGGGGAGTGGGTGGGGGAGAGTAACTTGACTCAGTGTTTCCTGGGATCTCTCCCCCTTTCTTCCCCTCCCAGCATGATTTTGCCATTCTTTTTGTCTTAAGCTATCTCTCTCTAACTATCGATCATCAGAGGATTGTGCTCAAAAGTTATTAGAATTAAGCCTATCTCTGTGTGCTTATGCCACTGATTTCATACAGTTGCATGTTTCTGTTTGTCCTCGACTTTAGGATTTGCTTTTTTTTTTCATCTTTTTAAATCTTACTTGCTTCAAAAGCAAATAAATATATACTCTATCCCTATCTTCTTCAATGCATTCTTACTTATCTACTAGAGGTAACAGCTTTTAATAGGCTCTGATATAGCTTTTCATAGTTACTTTTGCAAACATAAGATATAACTTTTTCTTATTCCTTTCTTGAACAAAAGATAGCACATTGTATATACTTATTGCAGCTTATGCAGAAGGGCCTCTCAGACCAGCTTTGGTCAGGCCCAAGTTTTTACTGGGGCTCTGCAGGCTTCACCAAGATTGTGTTTGTGTGTGGATGAAAGGGGTGGTTAAGAGGAGAACCGAGTAGGGCTTCAGAATTATTACCTCTGCTTCTACTGCACAGCCTTCCTTTCCACCTATTTTGTGTGTGGAGATTCTTTGGATTATTTGGGTTGGAATAGGAGATTGAAAAACACTTATCTAGAATGAGGAAAGAAAAATGGTCTACAAATACACAAAGCCAAAACAAAACAAGTAATGAGAAAAATTCTATTCTACCACAGAGGCTGGGTTTAGAATGGCAGAAGCTGGCCATTGATTATTTCTGGCAATTCTCCACTGACCACTCCCATGTCCAGATCTTGTCTTCCTTCTCCTCCTTACTCTGTGCCCAGGCAAGCCTGACCTCCTATGCCTGCACCACAGGGATTCCATGCTTATGGCTTCTAGCCAGGTCTGGACAATAGAGAGCACTGACAGAGATTGGAGGGTGAGAGAAGAGAGATTTAGACTTGATGGATTTAGCAAATACAAATATAAAATTTCAGGAAAATTTAAATCTTAGAAAAGCCATGAAACATTTTATAATGTAGGCATGAGGAGGACCCAAAGAACAAAGTTTATTTTTTAAAATTGTGTATTTATTCTTCCATGCTGAGACTTCAGTCACCTTCAAATTACTCTGTTTGATGCAATACACCTATCTAGATGCTTTTTCCACTGCTCAAAACAGTTTTTGAATTTGTCAATTTTGATGCCTTTTAGCACTTCTGCCATTTTTTTGTTTCACCTTTTCCACATCAACAAAATGTTTGCCTTTGAGGAATCCTTTAATAGAGGGAAACAAAAAACAAGTTGCTTAGGGTGAGATTGGTTGAATAGGGAGGGTGGGGTATGGGGGTCATGCTTTTTTTGGTAAGAAAAACTGCTGAATAGTTAGCATGATGTGGACAGGTGTGTTGTCATGGTGGAAGAACCAGGCACCTGTTTGCCACAACTTGAGACATTTCTTCCACACTACCTTCTTTAAACTTCCAGAAAATAATCTTTTCATAAAATTCAATTCATTCAAACTCTTTGGAGTAGGCCCAGCTTGGAGCCTCACATTGTGCCCATTTTCCATGGCAGCAGGTCAAGTGAGTGGGTCAAGTGATCAGTGACCAGTGCATCAGTAGCCACTGGAGAGACTGGAATTAGAATATGTTCTAAGTGGAACAGAAATGGTCTGAAGAGGGGCTAATCTAGGTTGGATCCCATAATGGGTTCCAGAAGCCTTAAGAGATGCTAGTGTGTGTGTGTGTACACACATACATACATATATACACATACATGCATGCATACTTTCATACATATATGTCCATACATATAGAGTATTCGTGCTAATTTTATTATGAAAATTCACTTCGAAAAATGTCCTATAGTGAATTTCTAAGAACAAAATTCCTCTTAAACAAGTATAAACTTATTATCCTATGATAATGTGCATGTATTTGCAAGATATTTTTGTGTTTTTAATAAAATATAAAGCAGTTGATTTCTCCAATTTGTCTTCTTTTTTTTTTTTTTTTTTTGAGTTGGAGTCTCACTCTGTTGCCCAGACTGGAGTGCAGTGGCCACTTCCGGCCACTGCAGCCTCGACCTGCTGGGCTCTGGTGATCCTTCCACCTCAGCCTTCCAAGTAGCCGGAATTACAGGCATGCGCTACCACGCCCGGCTGATTTTTTGATTTATTGTAAAGATGAGGTCTCGCTGCCCAGGCGGGTCTCGAACCCGCGGGCTCAGGCAATCCACTCACCTCAGCCTCCCAAAGGCATGGGATTATAGGCTGAGCCACCGAGCCCGGCTGAATTTGTCATTTTTATTTAATCATAAAATTTTAAATTTATTCATAAATCAAAGGTAATTTCCATAATTCCTTGCAGCAATTCATTTGTGAGATCATTTTTGAAGTCTACTTTAATCAAGTACACATTATCTCTCATGAGGCCCATTGGTATCCCATTAACAATGTATTATAATTTAAAGCATGTCCTTGATGAAATCGATCAGGAAAATGCTGATCAAGTGCAGTTTCAATACCTTGAGTACACAGACTGCAGCCAAAATTCTCACACCTATACTGGGCCTTCATTCTCCCTAAAAATTCATATCTCCCTAAAAATCAATAACCATGGTATTGAAGATCCCTGATATTGGAGTAAGAGTTCTCAACTTAAAAGGAGTCTACAGACCTGGATGGCTCCCTAACTCACTCTTCCCTAGGTGTTGATTTCTGGCAAATTTAACTCCTGACCCCCAGTTCCCCCTGAATAAAACGGATATAATAATACCTGCCTGGCTACCTCACAGGCTTTGGCTGATATTCAAAAAAACCAATAGACTTGAAGGTTCTTTGATGTGTCAAAAACTGATATAAGTCCCCAGTAAGAGCACAGTAAATGGATCACTATAACTAAATTGAATGGACAAATAAGAGAAACAACCAACTTGTTTATTTTTTGTTCTACGAAACACATCATAAGTGACCCTGCTAATTATTTTTTCCCCTTCAACTTTGTTTATTGATGTACTGAACATGAAAAAGTACAAAGAATCCAAACACAAAAGAAAACATGTACAGCCTCTTAAATACTCAACAGAATACATTTTCTATTCCAACAGATGTGAATTAAGTCATACTGTACAACTTCAAATAAATACCAGTCTTACATTTTATTAAGTGCTCTGATAAACACTGTAAAGTGAAGCACAATTTGCATGCCCTCTCATCAATGCCTTGGTTTGCTACAGCAGTATTAGGAAAGAAGCATGTAGCTGCTGTTTTCCCATGAAGTAAAACTTATTATTATTTTTTTAAGTATATACATGTATTTCATATTTTAGTGTTTTCTTTTTTAATACAGAAGGTTAACTCTGACAATCTAAATGCACCTAAGGATATGACAAAGTGCTAAGCCAGTTGATTTCTGAATAGCATTGAGTGGGTCAGCATGAAAACTCGCTTATTCACTTTAGCATGCGCCTCACAGTATATGTACTGTACTATACTGAAAAATTTTATAACTACAATTTTAAATTTAAAAAAACTCAAAGCAACTGCAAAGATAATGTACAACTATGTTATGCATAGCACATTGTCTGTTCTAAGGGGAAGCATGTGAGCATCTCAGTTTATACAAAAAGCAGGACGTAACTATATAGTTCTCAGTGCATCCTGATGAAGGCATTTTTTTGCCTTCAACTTTTTTGAAAATTTATTATAAGCTAGATGCTAATCAGAAAATATTTTGTATTTTTTAAAATTTCTTTCATGGTAAAGACTTATTTTATTATTTCCCCAAATAGTGGTTTAAGCATCATACAAAGTTAAATTTCAATAGCATACAGATATTTATGATTTTTGTATGAAAAATGTAAGGAAATTTGTTCAAAACCTATGGTTATACTCATTTTTTTTACCACAAACATATTTATAAATGAAAATGTAGCATCACCATAAACAGCTGAAGCGAGACTATCTACAGACAAAATTAGCAACAAATCTGATGCACTGTAAATTCAAGTCCTCAGGACAACATATGAACCTTTCAGCTAATTTGATTTTTTTTTTACTTACATGCTAAGTGATGTTCAGGTTTTGCATGTTTTTGTATCAGTTTTTTCCTGCTAATTATTTTAGCCTTGTGGGAGGAATTCAAGTTTCTTTCATTTTACCAAATCTGAATCAAGTAACTGCCATGTGCCAGGTCTAGTGACAGTTGGGATAAAATTTTAGTTCATAAACCCTTCCATAATAGGGACTCTCAGCCTAGTTTGATATGAAGGATGTGCAAAAGTGAGGGAATGAGGTGAGGCAGGGGGAAAAAAAGAGAGTATGTGCAAAGGTCCTGAGGTATGACAGAAAGATTCCTTGATACCCAGGACTAAAAATTCCCCAAAGGTTTTTTAGGTTTTCTGTCCAAGGGCTCATCTTATTTTCTGTCTCTGTTACCATCTAACACAGCAGTGACCACCATTTTCATGACATCCTACCTTTTTTCAGCTATGCTTACTTTTACTAGGTGCAAAGTGAGTCATTTCTCAGAAAATAAGGTATGAATAGATATAGTTGGGATGAACAGGAACTATATCCCTCAAGAGCAGAAGCTCAGGAATCTTCTCTCTTAAGCCACCATGAAAGTGACACATCTCTAAGACTCTGGCCTCTGTTTCTGGTTTACACTTCTGATCAGAAGGACCTGAATGGCTGACTTGGGTGACATATCTGCCCCTGGATCAGTCTCTCATGATGGGGATAATAATAGCACATAGTGTGTCTGCCACAGGCGAGACACTGCTTAGAGTACTTTGAGTATGCAACTAATTTGATTCTCAGAGTAACACCAAAGTAGGTACTATTATAATCCTCATTTTACATAGGGAATGATGAGACATAGAACAGATAAGCAACTTGCCAAGGTCACAATTAGTAAGGGGAACAGCCAGGCTTTGAAATCAAAAAGTCTGATTACAGACACCATGCTCTTAATTACTATGTTATCTGGAGGTCACCCAAATACAGACAGACAGGACCATGAGGTCTTTCCCATATATTGAAATAATTTCCAGAAAAGGAGAGGTTGCTAGAAGCCAGGAAGACACTACTGGACTTGTACTATATATTCTGGTTCAGGTTTAAAACTTTTTCCTCTTAAGGTCATTAGCCCGGTCTTCCCCAGCTGTCAAAACCACACCACAGAACGAAGTGCAGAATTCTGACTAATTCCATTGCATACTACTGAAAGCATGCACAAAAATAGACAAAAAGCATGGCATGCATATTTTCCCAATAAGATGTAGACCACCCTCTCACCCGTGAATTTGTAAAAATGCAATCAAAGAAGTACCATAGTTTCAGATGCTTTTCATTTTCATCAATTCCATAACATTCTCTCCTCTAGCACTTGTGTTTTGCTTATGCCATTACAGAATGTAGTCATGTCTTCGCCATTTGTCTTTATATCTTCCTGCAAAGGACGTTCTTTCCTTTTTCTTTAAATCATGGTGCAGAGAATCTATTACCTCATTAGCTGGAAATATTTGAGCAGGTCCTCTGGGGATAATACTATTTCTAATTATTTTTCTGTCAGAAAATGACAAGGACGCAAGCAATTCACTGCAATAAAAGATGTTTCCAAGAGTTTGCTGGAACTTCCTTAGTCACTGGTGCTCTTTCCTCTGAGGCAGCTAGAGGTGTTGGTAAATGAATCCCACTATCTACCTCAGAAAATGAATCCACTACTTTTCCTTTGGAAACTCACACCCTTGGGAGGACTTTTGGACACACCGGAGTGAGGAATAGGCAGCATCTTTAAAAAGTAAGTTGTTCTAACTTGGACTTATATTTTAGTCTCAGGTATTGAAGGCAACAGAAGATATGACCTCAGGACAGAAGAGGAAATAGTGGTCATTATGAGGTAGTAATTCACCACTGTGGAAACACCCAGAAGTAACAGGAAGAACTTTTGTGGAGTCTCAGAGTTCACAATGATTAACTATGAGTGAGAAGAAAGTCAGAAAAATATTTGTAGCTGTTATTTTCACTCGATTTTCAAGGATTACAGATGCAGTAAATACCACTATCATGAGAAAGAGTTTTGGTACAAGCTTTCAGTTTCCTTTCACTTTGTGGTTTTGGAAAATAGAACAGGTATCACTCTTTGTCATATCAACGATGGTTTATTGTCTTTATTCAGCAATCCCTCTTCTGACCCACACTGCTTTTTAATCTCATTTCACTTATAATACAATATTGATTGATTCACTCATTATTTCACCCATCCATTTATTTATTTTATCAAACTTATATTGCGTGACTCTTATATGCCAGACATGTACTAAGAACTCTGAAGACAGAGATGAACAAGATACAGAGCAGAGAGTACCAGAGACCCCTATTCTATATTCGATCTTTTTAGATTCTGAGATAAGTTTTGAAAATTTCAAAATCAGGTTCCAGCTCCAGGTAAGATAATCCTTGTCTCTGAATGTGACCAAAGATCTGAACTGAATTCATGGAAGAACTATTTGGGGACCCTGAAAAGTAAAGGTTGGTAGATAGATTGGAGAAGACGAGAATTTTAGGTATACTGAACGGGCAATGAATTTAATGTTTACTTTCCCTCCAGTACTCCCTACCTGGACTCAAAGTAGCCTAAGACCCAGAAGTAGTCATTGGCAAAAGGGAAAAGGTTCTTTTTCTCTAGCTTGAGGAACAGGAAAGGTGTCTGTCAACACTCAAAAGTGGGGGAAATACGTTTTATTTTATTTTATTTTATTTTTATGTTCTCTATTATCTTGTACCCCAACCTATGGACAATTCTGTCATAATGAGAGATCAACAATGGTGTCACCAGAGTCTCACAAATGCCCAAGAACCCCAAAGAAGGCAAATTTCCTTCCTTTCTAATCATAGAAGCTATTGTCCCCAAAAAGTGGGACAAAAGCAAATCACCTTTGTTTTTTATTTTATCTTTTCATCTTTTGCCATTTGATCTTGGATGCAGGTGCAGTCTCAGAAAGTACACAGCTTTGGGATAAGTAAAAGTTCATCATTCTGGTTGATGAGCTAAAAAAGAAAGCCCCAGGGAAATAGAAAGCACCAGGAGGTTATAAGGAGAGAGAAACTTGGAACATACAATGCCATAAAAGTAGTTTATAAACTTACCCAGGGTGTGTGGATTTGATCTTAAACAGTATATCAAAGACATTGAGAATAAAATTAGTAGATAGATCATCACCTAGGTCTTGGACTAACTGTTCAACAGCACACATGGAATCAATGTGAATAGCACTGCAAAATCTATTAAAATGCAACTACATTGAAAGTACAATTCACAGAAGGCTAATTAAAACCTGCAGCCTGAAGTCAACTGGGTTGATTGTCTAGAAAAACAAAAATATAAACATATTTGATAAGATTTAAACAAGACAAAGTCATTCATAAGATGATATTTAAAATGTCTAAGATACATACAAAAATGGAAATACAACATATCAAAAACTATAAGAGGCAGCTAGAACAGTACTTAGAGGGAAATTTATAGCATTAAAATGTGTCTATTACAAAAAAATAAAGAGTGCCAAATAATACTGTAAAGTCACACTTTAAGAAACAAACAAAAAAAAAGCAAAATAAGCCTAAAGTAAGAAAAAAGAAGGAAATAATAATTTAAAAAAACAGAAATCAGTGAAGCTGAAAACAGAAAAGCAATAGCGAAAACCACTAGAACCAAAACCAAGTTTTGAAGAGATTAATAAAATTGACAAACCTGTTGCAAGACTAAAGAAAAAGAAAGAAAAAGACACAAATGACCAATATTGGTAATAAAAAACGGAGGTGTCTTTACAGATCTTACAGAAATTAACATGATAAGGGAACATCACAAACAATTCTACACACATAAATTTGACAAGCTAACCCAAGTATACTGATTTATTTAAAAATACATGCTTCAAAAACTTTATTAAGATGAAATATAAAACTTGCACAGTCCTATATTGTAACTATTAATAAATTTGAATTCAAAGTTTAAAACTTTCCAGAAAAGAATTCTATAGACTTTGATGGTTTCACTTGCAAATTCTACCCAATATTTAAACATAAAATATTAATTATATTCAATCTTTTTCAGAAAATAAAAAAATTTTACCAACTTATTTCATGAACATTATTGATTCTAAAACAAGACAAAAAAGTGCAAGAAAATAAAACTACATTCCAATATCCCTCATAAACATAAATGCAAAAATCCTAAACAAATTATAGCAATTTGAATCCTGAAATATACATTAAAAAACCAATGATATCATCACGAAGGGAAGGTAAATCTGGTTCAATATTTGAAGATAAATTGACATGATCCACTATGTCAACAGACTAAACAATAAGAACCATATGATATCACTAAGTGATGCAGAAAAAACACTTGACAAATTTCAATATCTATTTATAATGTAAAAAAGCAAGCAAACAAACAAAAAACACCTCTTGGTAGCCATGAGCATGCCACTGCACTCCAGCATGAGTAACAGGGTGAGACTCCAATTAAAAAAACCCAAACCTCTCAGCACACTAGGAATAGAAGGGAACTTCCTCAATTTGATAATGGACATCTATAAAACCTATAGCTAACATCATACTTAATGATAAAAAAGCAAATGCTCTCTCTCTAAATTCAGAAATAAGGCAAGCTTATCCACTCTCATTATTAATTCACCTGTATGCTGGAAGTCCTAGTCAATGCAATAAGAAAAAGAAGAAGAAGAAGAAGAAACAAAAGGCATACAAACTGGACAGAAAGAAATGATACTGTCACTATTCATGAATGACAGGATTGTCAATGTGATAAAACCCAGAGCCAACCAAATAAGATAAATCTCCTAGAATATGCAAAGTTAACAATGTCACAGGATACAGAGTCAAAATACAAAAGTCAATCATCTTTTTTATATACTGGCAATGCATCATTGGAAAGCAAATTCTTTTTAAAAATATATATATTTACAATAACTCTAGAAAAACATAGATTTGTAAACTGAAAACTACAAAATGCTGAGAAGATAAATAAGACCTAAATTCATGGAGAGATACTCTGTTTGTGGATCAGAAGATCCAACATAGGAAAATGTCAGTACGACTTCTAGATATAGACAGCTGAGGGGCTCCGCATCACTATAATTTTGTCCTTTGAATAATAACTTATTGCTTTTTTGTTTGTTTTGTTTTGTTTTGTTTTGTTTGAGTTGGAGTCTCACTCTGTCGCCCAGACTGAAGTGCAGTGGCTGCTCCCAGCCACCGCAGCCTTGACCTGCTGGGCTCCGGCGATCCTTCCGCCTCAGCCTTCCAAGTAGCCGGAATTACAGGTGCACGCTACCACGCCTGGCTAATTTTTTTGTTTATTGTAGAGATGAGGTCTCGCCTGCCCAGGCGGGCCTCGAACCCGTGAGCTCAGGCAATCCACTCACCTCAGCCTCCCAAAGGCGCGGGATTACAGGCTGAGCCACCGAGCCCAGCTTGAATAATAACTTAAATGAAAACATACAGCATGTAACCATCCATACTAACTTCTTTCATTCACTGTAATGACTTTGAGATTCATTCAAGTTGTTGCATCTATCAATAGTCCATTCATTTTATTGTTGAATAATATATCATTGTCTGACAGCTACAATATGTTTTTCCATTTACCCATTAAAGGAAATTTAGGTTGTTTCTAGTTTTTAGTTATTACAGAATACTTGTGTATAGGTTTTTGTGTGAACATAACTTTTCATATTGCTAAGGTAAATACTTGGAGTGGGATAACTGGGTAGGATATGGCTACACAGGGATAGCATGAGTGTATTTTGTTGGGATGACAGAACTGTTTTGCTTCCTGATTGTGGTATCAAAATTATGGATCACGGTGTCACTCATCAACTTTTGTGATACAAGAGGAAGAGTTCTCAATTTAGGGAATGAAAACTATTGTTATTGTTGTTTGTTATTTTGTAGCTTATTTGTACTTACACATGTACCCAAAGTTTTGAATGTGGTTTTTCAGTATATTGTTAAGGAGGTTTTTGTTCCCTGTAACATGCTTGGCAAAAACGTTCCACTTGTCACCCTGGGAATGTCCTTTGCTCTGTTAACAGGAACTGGGAACTCCACCTCTCTGCTCTATTGATGAGCACTCTCAGTGCTCTGAAGAGAACTGACCTTCTCACTTCAGCGCTTGCTGCAGAGTCGGAGTAAATGCATCTGCAGTTCCAATGCCTTTTTCCTGAAAGAGTAACTTCCTGATTTTAATTTGAAATATAGTCTCCTGTGAGGAGCAGAATCATCAAATTGTAATGGCATCTCCAATGTGCCAATATTAAATACTCCTTCTCCAATTCATAGCATCCTTTATCATTTTTGTTTCTCAATTTTATGTCAAAGATTGAAACTACAGGTGCAAATATTCAGATGTTCTTATTCTGAGCAAACAGTTCACAGAGTTTAGGTTTGTTCTTGTCTGCCCTCAGCCTTCTAGTGTCTTCCAGTACAGCGGTCCCCAAACTTTTTGGCATCAAGGAACAGTTTTGTGGAAGACAATTTTCCACAGACGGCGGTGTGTGTGGGGACATGGGGGGGGGCGGGGTCAGCAAGTATTAGATTCTCATAAGGAGCACTGCCACCAGCCACTGATCTGAAAGGAGGCAAGGCTTTGCTCCCACCCCACCCCACTCACCTCCTGCTGTGTGGGTCACTTCCTAACAGGCCACAGACCAGTACGGGTCTACAGCAGCCAGGGATTGGGGTGTCCCACCTTAAGGTATTAAACCTGCCTTGCCAAGTGGGAAACTGAGCTCAGAGAAGTTCAGCAAAAGTGCCCAACATCACACATCTACTGAGACTGAGTTAGATTCTAACATATAGTTGTCAATTTCCAAACCTGTCTGCTTTCCAGTACCCCTTGTTGCTTCCCAAGAGGGAATACCAAATTCTTCTCTATATCAGAAGCTGTTATAGTAGATGTTTCATCCTAGTTAGGGTGGATAGCCAGGAGGATTTTGCCCCAAGAGAAATGAAAACAGAGAAATAAAATTTATAGCCATCTTCATATATATGATTGGATAAATGCAAAGGTCTAGCATTTTTCTTCATCTTCCTCCTCCTCCTTAATTTTTCAACAAAACCAATATATCTGATTTTTTTTTCCCCTTGGGGATGGTAATAAATAAGAACCTGGTTTAGTCTTTAGATATTATCTATTTTCAGAGCCTATTTTTTAAGATATGAACATTACATAAACACACGTGTCCTCATCAAAGTCTAGATCACCACCACCCTCCATCTTCAGAAAGAAGTAGAGATTCTTTTTTTTTTTAAAGCACACACACAAAGGAAAAAAGTTCTTGTTGGCTGATTGGGTGAGTAATACAGAGAACTGCCTTGATTACAAATGGCATTCAAAGAGGTTCTCTCTTCTACTTAGACATTTTCTCTGTGAGTGATACAGAACAGGAGATAAAGTGTTCATTCTGAATGCTTCCAAGAACAGTTTTATTGAACCTAGGTTTTACTGAAGCTGAAGCACCCAGCGATATTTGAGCCCCACAGGAAAAAAAAAACAACTTTTTCTTGTAAATTAAGGGCTATTACCTGAGAAAGGAAAGCAATTGAGGCACTGCCTCCAGTGGAAGAACAAAGCCTCAAGCTTTGAGTGCAAAGGAAAGAATTGGGGCTCAATTTAGAGAGGACAGCTCTAACAGAGAATGTCATTAAAGACAAGGAGAAAAAACCCAGGAAAGCTTGATTGTGGCCACTTCTAGTTCTCTCTTAAAACTGGACAGCTATTAATCTCTGATGTGCAAGTAAAAGCAACCCACTTCAGTTCCACAATACCCTAATATAAAGAAAAGACCTGGAAGAAAATGTCACTCCTAAAATGGCACACCTATGCAAACTCCTCCTGATAATCTGAAGTAATTGCCCCTTTATGGTAGCCTCTTAATGGTATGTTATTAATAATGCAAAGTACGGTCAGGAAGAAGTTAGTGGAAGTTTAGAACCTGGACTTTGGAATCAGACAGTCTTCAGAGCTGTGACATAAGATTTTCATGAAGGAGTGGGCTTATTGTTTCTCCAATGCCTTGAAAAATCCTACACAACATAACATTTTCCACTTAATTTCAAAAGGCACATATTTTTTAAATGGTAGCCAAGATTTCAAAATTAGAAACACATACATATATATATACACACACAAATAGAGAGAGCAAGAGACAGAGTTAATCAGAGTCCTTCCCTGCCTAAGATATTTCTTCTTAAAACTGAGATGAGAAGTAAGCCTTTCTCTCTCTCTCTCTCTCTCTCTCTCTCTCTCTCTCTCTCTCTCTCTCTCTCTCTCTCTCTCTCAGCAGAAGTTTCAGGTTAAGAACTGTTGGCAGTTGAGAGCTTACCATGAAAGAACACCAGTCTGCAATGAGAATGGGGAGAAGCTTAGACAGAAGACAACAGAGGCAGAGAAAGATGGTCCCACAAGGGCTTAAGTCCCAGATTCTAACTGTTCCTGAAGCTAACTGTATGTCTGACCCTTTTCAAATTTCCTCAGAATATCTAAAACAGCTGTTTGAAAACTAAGGGCCTCGGGGACACATCTGGCTACAGCCTATTTTTGTAAATAAAGTTTTATTGGGACACAGCCAGATGCATTGTCTGCTCATGAATTGTCCCTGGTTGTGTTCATACCAGAAGGCTGAGTTGATCATTGAGACAGAAACTATATGGCCCACAAAGCTGAAAATATTCATTATCTGAACTGTTACAGGAAAAGTTTGTGAAGCCTTGATCTAAAACAACTCAGTGTTCTTCCAATGATTTATTCTTTTTGCCTAAAGTAGCTCAGGTTGGTTTCTGCGAATTGCCACAAAGAATCATGATTAAATATGTCTTCAAATTTCCCTTGTGCTCAGTGCCCCCCATGTATAGCTTATATGCTGCCCAGTCCAGTGCTGAAGCCCCTTGCCCTTTTCCGTGCTCAACTCCTTTTACTGATCAGTTATTTTGGTACAGGAGTTATGTCATTTTGTATTATGTTTCTAATCAGGGGTTTACATAAGGGGACTTCAAAATGTTTATTAGAAAACAGAATTAAAAGACAAAAATAAAAAATAGAAAATTTGGCTGCATGTGGTGGCTCATGCCTGTGATCCCAGCACTTTGGGAGGCCCAAGCAGGAGGATTGCTTGAGGAGTTCAAGACCAGCCTGGGCAACACAGTGAAAGTTCATCTCTACTAAAAGAAATACTTTAAAGATTATGACCACTTTGTAAAATTAGAAAATATATAAATTTTATTTCTCAACATATTCTCCATCAACTTCAAGACACTTTTGTAAGTGATGACATCAGTCATTAAGTCTCTCCCTAAAGAATGGAGGAGCCTGGAAATTTAACCATGTCAACACAGTCTTTTTAACCTAATTAACTATAGAAAAATGGGTGCCCTTTTACAGATTTTTTTGAGATTGAGAAACAAGAATAAGTCAGAAGGAGCCAAATAAAACTGTAAGGTAAGATGCCTAATCATTTCCCACCAAAACTTGTTTGAGAAAGGAACGAGGAGGAGCATCATCATTATGAAAAAGGACCCTCTGGTGAATCTTTCTTGGGTGTTTTTCCTTTTTTTTCTAATTTTGTCAAAACACTCTCATAACAAGAAGTTATTGTCATTTGGCCCACCAGAAAGTTAACAAGCAAAATGCCTTGAGCATCTCATAAAACTGTTGCCATGACCTTTGCTCTTGGCCATTCTATTTTTTATTTGACTTGACCACTTCCACCTCTTGGTAGCCATTGCTTTGATTGTGCTTTGTCTTCAGCATCATAATAGTAAAGCCATGTCTCATCTCCTGTTACAATTTATTAAAGAAAAGCTTCAGGATCTTGATCCCACTTGTCTAAAATTTCTATTGAAAGTTCTGCCTTTGTCTGTAGCTGATCACAGTATAGGATGGAATGTTTGTTTAACCTTAATTTTCCAGGCAGAACTGTGTAAGCTGAATCAATTGAGATGTCTGTGGTGTTGGCTATTGTTCCTGTGATTATTTGTCCTCTTCAATTAAGGCATGAACTATATTAATTAACATTTTCCTCAAAAATTGATGTAGATGGTCTGTCACTGTGGGTTTCATCTTCAACATCATCCCATCCCTTCCTAAAATGAGCTATTCATTAGGAAATGGCTTCATCACCCAAGCTTCATCATCTGTTTGATGTCTGTTCTTGCTTTAATTTTAGCAAAATTCATGTAGCCAATAAGGGCCCTTTTCAAAATGATGCCTTTTCCTTATTAGTACTTCAAACCAGATCCTGTTCAGACATATAATAATAAGCTAGTAAATTTGGTGCAGCCGGGCTCGGTAGCTCAGCCTGTAATCCCGTGCCTTTGGGAGGCTGAGGTGAGTGGATTGCCTGAGCCCGTGGGTTCGAGACCCACCTGGGCAGCGAGTCCTCATCTCTACAATAAAAAAAAAAAATCAGCCGGGCGTGGTAGCACATGCCTGTAATTCCAGCTACTTGGAAGGCTGAGGCGGAAGGATCACTGGAGCCCAGCAGGTCGAGGCTGCAGTGGCCGGGAGTGGCCACTGTACTCCAGTCTGGGCAACAGAGTGAGACTCCAACTCAAAAAAAAAAAAACAAAAAAAAAAAATTTGGTGCAAAAAAGCTTGAAATCCATGCATATTTTTTCATAATACTCACTTTCCGTGAATTTTTTAAGAACTTTTATATGCCTTCCCTCTTTCCTTCCTCTCTACCATAAACTATAAAGGCAAGGTAAGAGTTATTTCTTAATCATCTTTGGTTCCCCCATTGCTAGCGCAAAGTAGACACTCTAAACATATGTTGTCTTTTAAATTAAATTGGCAAACAATCCTTCACTTTGTAAATGAAGACCAGCTTCCAAGCCAAATGTTAACAGGAGAAACATCTCATCAAGAAACAAAATAAGTCCTCAACCTCTGAACATTTTTAGTGTCTTTAGTCTAAAGCAGTGATTTTCAAAGCATGGTCTCTGAGCAGCAACAGCAGCCTCACCCAGGAACTTTGAAACAAATTCTGGAGCCCTACTCCAAACCCTGTAAATTAAAAATGCATGGGTAGGACTCAGCAATCTCTGTTGTATCAAGACCTCCTAGTGATTCTGCTATTTACTAAAGTTTGATGCTTTCAAGCAAAAGCAAAGGGTCAGAAAATTTTTCTGTAAATCTAGATAGTAAATATTTAGGCTAAGGGCCAAAAAACTCAAAGACATTATATAGTACTTATATAAAAAGAAAGAACACAAATTTTCATAAATGTTTGATGAAATTCAAAATTCAATATTATATAATATATAGTAGTAATAATTAAGTTTAATTTTTTATAATACAGTTCTACTAATGAGAAGAATAGAATATTTTTTCAGAATAACATTTAAGTTCATTGGGGTTTAAAGTTAATGCTCCCTATTCCTACGGTCAGAATGTTTGTTTTCCCCAAAATTTGTATGTTGAAGTGTAGTCCCAAGTATGATGGTACTTGGAGCTGTGGCCTTTGGGAGGTAGTAAGGTCATAAAAGTGGAGCCCTCATGATGGGATTAGTGGCCTTATAAAAAGGGACATAAGACAGTTTGCTTCTTCTCTCTGCTCTCCACCGTGTGAGGATACAACCAGAAGATGGCCAATCTGCAAACCAGGAAGCAAGCCCTCAACAGACACCAGATCTTCAGGCACCATGATCTTGGAATTCCCAGACTCTAGAACTGTGAGAAATAATGCTGGTTGTTCAAGCCACCCAGTCTATACCATAGTATATTTTTATAACAGCCCAAATTGATTAAGGTATGTATCATCAAATCTACTGCAAATATTTATCTTTAAAACCCATTGTTAGTTCACAAGAACAGGCCATAGTCCAGACATAGCTGATAGGTCGTAGCTTATTCACCCTTGTTATAAAGAATCAATGCCCACAATTAAGGAAGGACAAAGCATTCATTGCAGGGTATCGGAAGACCTATGCGTGAATTTGTGGTTTTCAGTTGGGGATGACTTTGCCCCCAGTGGTTGTAGACATTTTGGATTATCACAACTGGGGTTGGGGGGATACAAGTTGCGTGAGGAGAAGGGGTCTGCTGGCATGAAAAGGGTAAAAGCCAGGGATATGAAAACATCCTAAAATGCACAGGGCAATCTCCTACAATAAAGAGTTACCTGACCCAACTTGTCACTAGTACTAAGATTGAGAACTGCTGACATGGGTGACCCTGTATAGCTCACTGCAGGCCTGGGGATCTCCTTTCGACCTTCTGTCATATTTCTACATGCGGGCAGATCCTCTGTCTTAGTCCTATGTTTGCTTTCTAACTCACACCTGAACAAAATACCTTTAAATATTTGTGCAAAGACATTTGCAAGAAGCAAAGCTACTCTTTCTGGAGTTTTCTAATTTTAAATATTGAGGCAAACTTAATGTCAACTTTAATACTATTTAATTTCAGAGCTATCCTTCAGAGAGAGTCTAGAGCCTGTTTTCTACTAGGAATAGAATCATGAGGTCAGGTATTTGTTGTAAGGTGAAAAACATAAAATGTCACTCAACAGGATCTTTGGCAAAATAAAATGTCCTAGAATGTCCTAGGGTGCTGAAGATAGTACAAACATTGGGAAATCATGAGGCCTTTTGTTTGGCAATCTTCTGATTGTAATTGTGAAAAGGATGCCGTCATATTATGTTATACCTTCTCCATTTTTCTCTCTAAAAGTGACACATAAGAAGCTAAGATATTCCTAAATTTTAAAAAAAGATGCCTTCTTTCTCTATGATGTGGTCCAGTTTCATGATTAAGCTATACAAATCACAGATTTGCTAAATGAGATGATGGCATCCCTGGAAGTCAATTGAAGTTGCTCTATATTAGGGAAATGTTAGCTAAAATTTGTTGAGATTTACTACATGCTGGGCAATATTTGGGTGTTTCAGCATATTACTTTGTTTTATTCTTCCAGCAACCCTATGAGGCAGATCCCATTATCCTCATTTTACAGATAAAACAGAGAAGTGACTTAACCTTTAAGTTTACATGGCATTGTGATATAGGTATATCAGACTCCAAAGTTGAGCTCTTAGACATTATTGCATCATTAAAGCTTTGTGGACACACATGGAGCTACATCCTTCAGAAACTAAAAATTCATAACAAAACAGTATCTTCTGAAAATCAGTGATCAATGGTAATAATAGAGCCCCTGGCATTTCACTGAACACTCAGAGGCAAGTAGTCCCTCTCTCTAGATGTAGTGTCAGTGTGATACCAGAGAGCTTTGTAATATTGATTTGTGTATGATGTTTCATCCCATTCTCAAAGATAGCCTCACCCACCCTGTCTTGGTGAGCTTCAATGGAAAGGTCAGGTGAGAGGCTGTATCCAAGAGTAACATTAGAATTTAGGGAGTTTGTCTATTTTGAAAAACATATATTCCTGTTATCACATAATTTCATATTTTATACAATGAGGAAAAATTGCTCTTTTTTAAATAATGCAATCCACAGAGAGTAAAATATTTTTGGCTAAAGAAAGTAGAATGTGATTCACAATGGGGAAAACTGTTATCAAAATTTCAGGGTTTTCCAAAAGAAGTATTGGTTGTAAAATGGGGAGGGCCATACTAATATTGCCACTCTACCCTCTGCAGACCATATACTTCTCTCTAATTGGAGTAAATTCTGTGGAAAGAAGAGAAGTGGAAGGAAGAAAATGAAGGAGTGGCTGGGGAGGAATAAATTAAGAAAAAGGAAAATAAAGAATCCTTCATATATTTATTCCCTCCAGGAAGCCTGTGTCAGATTGCAGTCCCACCTCAGAGACACATTGTCCCAGGCACACTCACTTTGGGACAAACTCTATAAAGGAGGAGGATGCACCCTAAGTCTAGTCAGAATAATTATGCTCCAAGCTGGATCAGAAGGCTGAAGGAGCAGCCAACCCAGCAACAGTGCCCTCGCTCCAGCTTCCCTGTGTTTCCTCTCCTGCTACAACCAACCAAAATCAGTCAATCAATCGGAAGACAAAATCAGTAAAATCTCCATCCCTGACTCTACACACACACACACACACACACACACACACACACACACACACACACACACTCTCTCTCTTACATCTTTTGGTGTAACCCAAAGAAAGATCCTGAGCAGTTTCCAAACCATTTTATCTTTCCTGTATTCTGAGTTCAGAGAAAGAAGTCACACACCTGATAAAACAATATAAACAGATACATACACACGTCAGTCAACTCTATCATAACAGATTTGAATGAAGTTCAAATGTGTTTCCTGTATTGAATATTGGGGCCATATGCTAGTTATTTTCTTCAATTGCAATGTAATTTTGTTGTAAAAGAATTGTATCAATAGTAAAAATAACCACCATTTCTTTTAACTGAGCATGTCTATATTGATCAGATAAGCTTTCAGCATGAAGTGTCTTATTTGAACCTTACAACACTGTGGTGAAGTTTATCATTCTCATTTTATGGAATGTATGGGAGGGAGAGGGAAGGAGGGAAGGAAAGAGGAAAAGATAAAGGAGGGAGGAAGGGAGGAAGGAAGAAAGAAATCAAAGGTTCAGACAGAGCAAGTAGTTTGAACACAGGAAACATGATACTGAATTAAAATACCTCTGATATAATACAGAAAAAAATCCCTAAAAAGGAGACTCATCTTATTCTAGCAAGCATTACAACATAAAGAAAATTTCTTCAGACATCTAGTTTTTTTTAAAATGACACAATTCACTCCGTAGCAAAACGTACTAGAAACAATGGAGCAATAATTACAGTTTTGAGAAGAAAAATTTGCCAATGATGATCACAGAATTTTATTCCCTTCTCTTAATATAAAAAGTTGACAAGAGGGAAAAAATTGGTTACGTAAAGGCTCTAAGGATACACTAGACATTGTTTAAAAGATTACTTGAAGGTGTACTGCAGATGACCAAGATGTTAAATCCAAACCAAAATAGTCAAGAATAATATCTGTCAATGTATAAATGGCCTGGCCTGATGGCCAGCAGAACTCTCAAGAAACATAATGCTCAATTTGTCACAAGAATCCTGAGGAGAATTATCCCTAAGCAAATCACATTTTTCTGGCAACAGTAATGAGTGTGGAAAAAATGTAGAAAGCTAGTGGGTTCCATTACAATTATATCTGGTTTACAGTCCTAATAATAAAAGTATTGTTTGTGAGCTATTATCCATTGTTATGAAAAAAGTCTTATAATTAAATATTATTCTGGAAAAGACTTCCCCTCAGGCAAGTTTTTCATCAAATTCATGAGGCCAATGAAATATTTCTCCAAATTTGAGAAAAAGAAGAAAATACACAAAAATATCTATGTGTGTTCTTTCAGTAAAGGGACCGTTAGGATATGTTGTAAATGTGGCTGTATTTTCCAAATTTTCTTTAACAAATATGCATTATTTTAATAAAAACAAACCTTCTGAAATATTTAAATGAAAAACAAAGATTTAGACCTAAGACTCTGCTTACATTCTGAGATTTGAATGTACTCGCTCCAAAAAACTATAGTGGGAACCTATTTTACCTGCTCAACAAGAAGCCCAAGCTGTGCATGCTGGAGGATGGCAAGCAATAAGTGCAGGGGCCGTGGCTGTAGGAGCACATGGGTAACTCTGCTGATGATGTCAGCAAGAAAATTGTCATGGGCAGCACCTGCAGGAATTCTGGGCTGATGTTTGCCGACTCCAACTCCTCCCATGCCTGCATCCAGATTATTCTTTGAGCCAAAGGAAGAAAGCATGGCAAATTATCTTTGGTGGATCTGACAGGGCATGAGCGAAGTGCCGATACTTCCATTGCTGACCGGGAGACATGCATGGGGGATGCAGAAATCAACAAGAGTCTCCTACAAAGAGTGCATCAGGGTGCTGGGAGAGAGCAAGCTGACACAGGTGCTGAGAGACTCCTTCACTGGGGAGAACTCAAGGACTTGCATGATTGCCATGATCTCACCAGGCATAAGCTCCTGGGAATATTAAATGAAAACCAAGTTTTAGATTCTGAGATTCTGCTTACATTCTGAGATTTCAATGTACCAGTTCCAAAAAAACTAAAGTGATCTCTTTAAAAAGCAGTGCAATGTTCACCTTAATAAGTCGGCTTGAGTCATGAAATTCAAAGTATAAAAAATTTGAATTTCATTTCATTCCACGAACAAAGATAAAATACCATACCTTTAGGAGAAAACTTTATATTTAAGCATGTTTCAACTATCAGTGATAATAGAAAAGGAAATATTTATGAGTCTATGTAAAAAAAATTCCTTTCAAGTTCTTAATGAAAGATGTGATTTTAGAAGAATTAGCTAAAGGGAAAAATTGCATAAAGAATTGAAAAGAAGGATAAATTATTTATTGGCTCTCCTACAGTGCCTTATAAACTTTAGATATGCATCAAAAGATGCCTAAAATGAGCTAATTTCTGTAGCACATTTCCATTTAGAGTTACATTGTAGGTTTCATAACGTACTTGTTCTGTTGTATGCATGTTACATGTGTGAAATTGTGTTCAGGTACAATGCCAACCTTAATCATATAACCAGAGCACTCTTTACAGGTAGATGTATTCCTGGAAAGATGTATGCAAATCAAATTATATTGGAAATACACTTAGGAATTCACATTGTGGTGAATCGTTTGGGAAACCAAGAATCCTTCAATGATATTAAAAAGAAAAAGAAAAAAAATCCACCCACTAAATTCTCCATCTGGCAAGTTTAAATGTTTTTCTTATTTGCTTTCTTCCAAAAGAATATGTTTGGATAATATGCACAGAAACCCCTGACAAAATCTATTACTTATAATAAAGGGTAAACTTTTTAATTTAAGAACAAAGAACATTTGACTAGTTAGAACAATCTAAGTATAACTAAAACAAAACACATGTTCCACCCAATGGAGGTAAAAAAAAAATGCTTAAATATGTTTCTCATACTAAGAAGTTTCAGCATATAGCTAGTGTAAGACTGAATCTGTCCCTTTTATTTTAATTGATGGCATCTATAAGCCAATTGGCACCTACTAGGGGCTGCACAAATTCCAAATAGCTTTAAAAGAGTAATTATTTTCAGACCGCTCATGTATTTTTAAATATTTAATTCAGAATAAAGTTTGCCTTGTGTGTTTGACATTTTGTCAGGGAAAATACAAATCTTCAAAATAATAATATCAACTGTGATTACAGCAAATTAGAAACACATCCATCTCCTCCCCTGGGGTTGTTTTGGGACCAACACGAATACAGCTCAAGAAATTGAATTGCAATGACTAATTTGCCCTAACTTTGAGCAAGAATAATTGGCAGAGGAAAAGGTACCCTGGTTTACCTGAATCAGGAGTCTATGTGACATTCTTCAAGATCTACGGTGGGAAGCTATTTTGAAGCTATTTTACCTGCCCAACAAGAAGGCCAAGCTGGATGGCAAGCAACAGTTGCAGGGGTTGCTGCAGGGGTTGCTGCAGGAGCCCCAAGGTAACTCTGCTGATGATATCATCAACATGATTGACATGAGCAGCACCTGCAGGACTTCTGGATTGACGTTCGACAACTCAGATGGTAAAAAAAGAGATGGAAGCCAGCTCGAACAGGACTCTGATCATAGTCAGTTTCTCCAAGGGAGAAGAGATTTTCTTCTCAGATGTCCAGCTTTAATGAAGCCACGACTCAGATCAGTGAGCTGGAGAAGAGAGCTGTGGAAAAGCGCAAGAAGATAATGAAGCAAGGAGTAGGCTGGCTTGGGCTCTCGGAGATGATTGTGCAGCTGGACTATGACCTGGAAACTTTTGTGAACTTCCCTGGCCGAGCAAAACAAGCACTTCTCAGCCCTGAGAGATGGCACCAAGGCCTTGCACCTAGCCATGCATCTAGGCCGAGAGCAGCCGGAGGAGTCAGACTAACATGAGATACTGCTTGCTTTTTCCTCACTTGTCACCCTCGAAGGACTAAGGAGCTTTTAGTTATTATCTTTCTGCATTGCCCTTTTCTCCATCAAGAGGGAAAAGCTCTCTGGGATAGAATTTTCCCTTGGGCAGCACCCTGCCTGTGCCGACTGACTGCTGGTGGAAGACTCCCTGGATTGTCCTAGCTCTCGAGAGGAAGAAAGAAGCCTTTAGTCCAACACTTTGCTGACTCTAGCCTGCCTTCCACACCTCCGATCCAAGCACTGAGATATCCTGTACTTCAAAAAACTCTTCCTTGGGACCTCTTCCTTGCTGTCTTTTGAGGTCCAAGAGGATTCCTACTGTTTTCCGTCTCATGTGTTTATATATTGTGGGTAACAATGAAGAAAACAAAAATTTTTTTTAAAGATACCTGACCTCTTCTATTTGACATTTCTATTTTTGTAAAGCCTTTGTTTGAAGTGGATAAGATACTTTTTGATGGTTGGATACATATTAAACTAGAATGAAACCTGTATGCAAAAGCAATCCTCATGTATTGTGTAAGCTGAGAGCTGGTACATCCACTGTAATGCCCCCATCACAGTGTAAGTGTGGGGTAGGACTACCCAGATTTCAGGCCATTTGAAGACCTCAGAGAGCCTTGCAGGTCTGTAGTCCTCAAGAGTGAAGAGGAGAACAAGTTAGCTGCCCCTTGTGATTAAAAATTCCTGAAACTGTGCATGTTAACAGTAGGATAACCATGCATACCAGTATTCTTGAGAGTGTCCTGGTTTTTACTCAAGACCCTTATGTTCCATCCAGTTAGTATCCCCTTTCCTTCTCCAAAGTATACCAGCTTAGATGAAAAATTATATGATCACCTCAATTAAAAGCTGTTTATGTAGAAGGAAATAATTATATATTTAAATAATTTTATAAATGAATCCATCGATAAAATACATAAATATTATACATTACCCCTCCCATTAAAAGTGAGGGATTGGTTGATTAGTTGGTTAATTGGTGATGGAACAGACAGAGATTATCCAATGTTTTGCTTTTTTTTTCCCTTGTCACAATAGATGAGGCTCAGAAGAAGTCCAGATCAGCTACAGATGTGAAGAGACCCCATACCCTCTGTACTCAGTTGACTATGAGTACATCTGCAACCCTCTACACACGAAAAAATTTAGCCATCTTAGGCAGTCGATTCAGTGTTGAGTAAGTGACTCAAAGGACAGGTGCCACTGACATTCAGAGAAGAAAACAAAACAAAACACCTCAACTCTGATTGTTCTCAAAGCTTCATTTGAGGAAAATGGTGGCTAGATCTTGAGCTCAAGAGAAAGGGAAGAGAGGAGCATCCCCAGGTGAAATGAGACCAGGCATTGAGGAGTGCTGCAGGGAGTGGGCAGAGACAGGTTTGGCTGAAGTGCAGAGCCACTGCAAGGAACAGGGGCATTAGCTTTGAAGGGCGGTGAGGATTGAGTTAGGAGGTGGCTCAGGCAAAGGAGATCCTACCAGGCTTGAGGGAGACACAGTCCTCTGGGATTGTCCATAGTAGGTAACTTCAAATATTGTACTGGAGTTAGATGCAAAGAAGCTGACCAACATGAGGGTAGTCATCGAGATGGCTGGCTTTGCTGTTGTTTTAATTTAATGATTTGAATAGGTAACATTTGTATGGTTAAAATTTCAAAATGGACAAAATTATACATAATTTCAAAACATCCTCACTCTCCTTCCCAGCCACCCTGTTTTCTCTTCCCAGAGGCAATATAATATAATATATCTATATGTGCTCATTTCATAGTCCCTTTCTTTTCTATCCTTTTAGAGATCTCTGCACCATATAAGCAAATAATCTTCTCATTCCACCTCTCCTTTTTGGCTTACATCAATAGGAGCTTATTACATGCACTATTCTGATCTTGCTTTTTTTTATTGAAAAATATATGTTGAAGATTTTTCCATATCAGATTATTAAAAGTTCCTGTTTCCTACAATTTTATAGTAATTCATTCTATGACAAATCATGGCTTCATTAAGTCTCCTATTAAAGGAAATTTCAATATTTTGCTATTGGTAGCAATGCTGCACCAATTGTCCTCATACATTCACACACTTCTAAGTAAATCTGTGGGATATTTCTAGCACACAACTGCTGAGGCAAAGAATATATGCATTTGTAATTTTTTATTTTAAAAATATATGTAATTTTTAACTGACAAATCACAATTGTATACATTTATGGAGTACAATGTGATGTTTTAATATACACATACAATATGAAGTGATTAATCAACATAGCAATCACCTCATTTGCTTGACATTTTTTGGTGATGATCTGTTTGAAATTTACTCTCTCAGTTACTTTGAAATCTAAAATACAATAATATTGACTATAGTCATCCTGCTGAGGGAATCAACCTAAGTGTCCACCAGTAAATGAATAGATAGAGAAAAATGTGATACACACACACACACACACACACACACACACACAATGGGATACTATAATCAGCCTTTAAAAAAGAACAAAATTCTATAATTTGGGACAGCATGGATGAATCTAGAGGATATGATGCTAAGTGAAATAAGCATTTGCAATTTTGAAATATCTTGCAACACTGCTCTCCATGAATGTTGTTCCAAATGACATTCCCACTAGAAGGCATGTTTCCTCAGAGTCCAGGTAATCTCAGTGGGCTGTCAAACTTTCTTATTTAGGATCAATACTGGGAGGTGCGAATGGAGATGAGAAACACTGCCTCTTCTATTTCTATTTTTTGACAAGTACAGGGGACTCCTATGACTGTCTCCACTCCCAGGAAGGTAAAGTGACTTATCAGTCAATTTGGGAAGCATAAACTAGGTGTAGTTCTCTCAGCACAAGCTGCCCCAGAAAACAGTTCTTTTTTGTTCTTGTGCATGGCATGGGAAAGCCTCAGTGCACAGTGACCAAGGACAGGCTGCCCCTTTCTGGGGTTAGACGGTGGCCTCTCTGGCTCTCATACTCAATCTCGTCTTACAAATCCTCCCTTATCAGTAATAAGGGAATATTTTAGCATCCCCTCCCCCACATCTGCTATTACCTTTTTTTTAAATTTCTCAACCTGTTCACCACCAGAGCAGAATCTCAGAGACCCAAGTAGGAAGCTTATATTTAAAGAGATGTTATCTTCTTACTATTTCCTAAAACTTTACTTTTCAAGTAAGCAGAAGTACCAAATACTTCAGCTGCCTCCCCAAGAAGTATTTCTACAAGTAGGATCTTCTGCTTTTGAATCACTGGGGGATGTGGAGGGGGTAGGGGACTATTTAAAATGCAGATTCACGGAGTTCAAGGTTACAGTGAGCTATAATCACACCACTGCACTCCAGCCAGGGCAACAAGAGAGACCTCGTCTCAAATAAAATAAAATGCAGATCTGTGCTCATTTCATAGTCTGAACTGAGATCATTAGAAGCGGAGACAGAGATAAGTGAGTAAATAAGGCCCAGGAATCTGCATTGTATAACAAGCTTTTACAGATGATTTCGAAGCATAGTAAAGTTACAAAGCATTACACTAAATAGTTATTACCAGTCTTGAGGAAACCCTAAATAACCTGTGTTATTGTGGTGACCAAAGCCAGCAAACCAAGTGAAAGAGGAAGCTAAAGAAAATACGACCCAGGAGAGAAAACTTGAAATGTTAAGAACTCACAAGTGCCAGCTAGGAATAACAGCAAAGAAATATTCATGAGGTTATTAAAGAAATAGATAAATAGCTTTCTGCCTGTATTAGGAATGGTACTTCAAAGCTGAGTGGCATCAAAGAAGGATGAATAGGACAAATGAAAGCTGTGGGTTTCAATTATTTATTCGCATGGTGAAAAACAAAATTTGGGGAATTCAGAGCCTTCAACATATTCTAAATAAATTGTTCTTGTCTAGCTAGATTAATTAATATGGTAAAAGACTGGGCGTTAATTAGTTGTCTTTACTCTGCACTACCTACCCACAATACAACTGAGGAGTGATTATCTCCTACTTGTTAATTGGCTATTAACAGCAGGATGCAATTGCTTTGGAAATTATTCCCTTGAAAGTGCTTAAGGTCTAATGTTGAGAAATGTATCTGTGTATATGTTTCATATGAGCCAAAGAATAGCTTGGCACGCCAATACCTCCTCATACTTTCTGGACTACAAAGTAGGTTCCTTTTTTTTTTTTTTTCATTTAATTGCTCACCTCTATACTTCTTAAGTTAGGGATGAACCAGCTTCATGGCCAAGGAAGTTACTCTAGGCAGGAACAATGCATGCTGTGTTGATCACATTTGTATCATTTAACCCTATTTAGTTCACTAGTTATCTTTTTCTTTCTTTTATTTATTTTAACTGATCAAAATGAGGAACAAGTTAGACTACTTATTTTTGTCTATTTTTATGTTTATACCAAATAATATATAAATAATATAATATATCTATATGTATATTATATCTAACATAACTAATTTATATTGGAAGTTTGACTAATTTTTATTGAGGTAAAAATATATTAATATGTATAAATCTTAACATACAGTTTGATGCGATTTTATACCTCTATACACCTCCATAACTTCCATACACATGGAACCATTTCCAGAAGGTTATCTGGTGCCATTTTCAAGCCCATACCCAACCCCCCACGCAACCACCATTTTGCCATCTTGAAACTTTTGCCTCATTTTGTGTGATAAAGTCACACAATATGTATTTGTATGTCTGTCTTCGTTCCTCAGTATGATATCTATAAGATTATGACTACTCTTTGCTTAAGTTCTACTGGTAAAACACCTAGCCAGGAAAGAGCTGACATTTTCACTAGAAAGTACTTAAGCAGGCCATCACATGCTCTGCTTTGGGTACCGTGGGCTCTGAGGAGTATGCATGTGTTCACTTCTAGGACAGGGTGGAAGTGGCGTTGTACAGACTAAATGTCTGGTAGCCAAGGAAGACAGTGAGGCCAGGCTGGTGGGAGAATTATTGCCTGTGTTTAGACCCACTGTCAGCAGTGAGTCCCTAAAAAAAGCGGGGCTCTGGCCTTGCTTCCACACTGTCTTTGATATTCTTGGTACTCCCTACAACCATGTTCTCAAACATCAACAAGGATCAGAATCACCTGTAGAGCTTGCAAAACCACAGATTGTGGGGTCCTAACCTGAGTGTTTGATTCAATAGATCAAGTGTGGTACCCAGAATGTGTATATCTAATAAGTTCTTGCAGGTGCTGCTGGTGCTGCTGCTCTGAGAACCACACTTGAAGACCCAGTCCTCTGTAGCATCACTCAAGACTGGGGCGACTATGTTCTTATGCTACTGAAGATATCACTTACCTTAGTAAGCTCATTCAAATATAAGCAAGGTCAGACATTAAAGTGGCGAAAAGGATGTTACTCAGTGTCTCCCTATGCAGGGGAAGTGCTGAGCTCCATTCTAATTTGTGGTTTGCACAGATGTGACTGAACATTTTAAAAGGAGAATGACAGAGTTAGGAGGGGGATAAGGGAGTTCAAGTACCATCAGGGAAAGGAAAAATGGCAGTTTGTCAGTGTAAATGTAATTAGTCCAGGTGGGTCGGCTAGCTGGCTACTATGGAAGTTAGGAGTTTGTCTCCCCATTGAGACTAGGAGACAGAGACTCCATTCTTCCCAATGATTGCATTTCAGAGAAATGCCTTTCCAGTACTTGAGAACGACACTCCTAAGTTGTAGGAGATACAGACATTTGTCAAAGAGACAGGATGAATTGTAAAGCCCTTTTTAGTAAATTCTCTGAGAAAGGAAGGTCAGGAGCATATCATCTGATGTCGGTAAAACAGACAGTAAACTCTTATGACAGCTCTATGCTTTTCTAGACAGGGACTCAAAGTGACACTGGGTAGGCTGGGCATAGTGGCTCAATTCTGTCATACTAATACTTTGGGAGACTGAGGCAGGTGGATTGCTTTAGGTCAGGAGTTTGAGACTAGTGTGGGTAGCATAACAAGACTCCCAACTCAACAAAATAAAGTTTTAAAATTAGCTGTGTGATGGCACACTACTGTAGTCCTAGCTACTTGGGAGGCTGAGGCAGGAGGATTACTTGAGTTATGACTGTGCCACTGCATTCCATCCTGGCCAACAGAAACCCTGTCTCAAAAAAGAGAGAGACTAGGTTATCCCAAGTATGTGGCCTTAGTCTGCTAGAAGGATTGATCAAGTCTCTTAGTGCAGAGGTTTGGACAGAGTCCTTAGTGCTGAGAGTTTTTTTGCAGTTCTTCACCACCAAAGTGGATAATGGAAACTCCCCAATACATACACTGTCCCCTCCTCCCCTAGACAGCCCTGTCTTTGTCCACTCTAATTCTTTGCTCAGTGAGTCACTGTTTCTCATCTCTTTTTACAAACCATGGGTCTAATGTAGAAAAAATCTAAAGTAGCATTCCTAATTCTGAGGAACTTAAAAATGTAACATAAATGAATCCATAAATGTTAACCAAATGACCATAGCTGTAGGCTATGGAGCAGATTATCCCAATTTTATTACTCTCAGTGAATCTGGGTAATAAAAAGCTATTCTCACCTTACCTATCTGCTCATCCTAATGCAGAGCTTTTAAAATGTGGTTTGGAGACTCCTAGAGATTCCCCCCAAGACTTTCAGGGCATCTTTAATGTCAAAACTATTTTTATGATAAAAATTAAATGTCATTTACTTTTTGTTACAGTGTTGACATTTTTAGTGATGGTGTAAAGGCAATGGCATGTAAAATTTTAGGTGCCATGGCACAAATCAAACCTGTGGCTCCAATTGTGCTAATAGACACTGCCGTATACTCACCATAATTCCAGTTATTCCAGTTTTACTTAAGAAAGTCCTTCATGAAGCAGTAAAAAATATTAACTGTATTAAATTTCAACTTTTGAGTACATCTTCCCAATATTGTGTGATATAATGGAAAGGTACATAAAACACTCTGCCACCTCCCAAAGTATGACAGTTATATTATGGAAAAGTATTTGTATGATTATTTGAGTTGCTAGCTGAATCAGCGACTTTTTTCCTGGAACATAATTGTTGCTTGAAATAATAACTGACAAACAAGTTATAGTTATGTAGACTTGGATATTTAGCAGACATTTTCTCAAAAATGAAGTGAGAGTCTCATTTTGAAAATAATAAATTACAGTATTTGTCTTGCTAATCTTAAAATTTCATCTTTCCAGTAAAAATTAAAATTTCAGAAACTTGCATCTACCATCATGAGTGTGACAGCTTCTTAATTCTTAAGACTTTCATATGAGCTCAGCAATGTATTAAGTGTTATTTAAATTATTTTATGAAATGAGTCAATATTTAGAAGATATGTGTATTTCAAAACATCCATATTTTGCAAACAACCAATTATGTTACAAAATATGCCTGATTTTTAAAAATCCATTTAAAGTGAAAGATAGACCAATAGATTTTAATGTAACAGAATACAAAAATTAAATTGACATGGTTTCACATTCCACATCACTGCTAGCCTTTAAGAAATACTCCTTGTTGAGTTTTGGTGTTGCATGTAAGAAGAATAGCCACAATTATATGAAAAGCTATTAAATACGCTTTCCTTTTCTAGTTACATATCTGAGGCTGAATTTCTTTATATGCTTAAATCAAAACAACACATTATATCTCACTGAATGAAGAAGCAGATATGAGATTATACCTGCATTCTATTTGGCCAGACGTTGTCTAATTGAATAATCAATTGGCAGCACATGCACTCCACATCATGCTTCCTTGGCCTGAAAGTTCCTTTCTCTGATCAGACTTTAGCAACATCACTGAACACTGGAAAAGAAGCATTCTGAGGGCAGGCAGTTGGACCAAAGGAAACAAAGTATGAGAACACACTAATGCAATTTTCAAAATACTTGGTTGAAATTGAAAAATTAAAACAATTAAATCTTTTTATAATTTTTTAAATTGATAGATTTTTTTATTATTATTATTGGTATTACTGTGTATGCCGCCTGGGCAGAAATACATTCTTGCATACTGCTCATGGAAGCATTATTTACCTCAAACTTTCTGGAAGACTGGCAGATATAGATTTTAAAGACCATAAACAATGCTACAAGACTCCAAGATTTGCACAATCCTGAGGGCACCATTCATATTTAGATGAAGGTGACATTAAATGAATTTGACACAGCTACAAGCTGTGTCTCTATGTATACCCTTTGACCTAGAAATTCTACTTTTAGGAACTTTTCCTAGAAAATATTAAGGATGTGTATAAAAACCAAAGTCTCATCACAATGTAATGTACAATTGTATAAAATGAAGAAAAGCATAAAGAATCAATAATAAATGAACTAAATCAGTATGTCTATACTCTGCAGCCATTAAGAATGAAGTGGCAGTTGTGTATTCAGTGACCTTTAATGACAGCATTTAGATATGTGGTTGAAACAGTATGTATGGGATGATTCAATCTTCATTAGAAACTGTAGTTAAACACATTTGAGCATCATTATATTGTAGTAGGAAAATACACAGCTCTGCAGTCAGATCACCTTGTTCAAATATAAGCTTTGACACATATTTAACCAAGAGTCTTAAACAAGGAGCTTTGCCAAGTGGATTTGGAATGTGCTTGCTGCTTATAGCTATGAGCATCTAGAGAGAGTAGAGGAATCTAAGAAGGGGCTCCATTTTTCCACCTCAACAAGAGGCTCACAAGACCAATGTCACTCCCAAATTTTTTCTTGCCATCAAAGAGAATTTCTGGCTCCAGCTGTGACTGCTCTCAACAGGCTTCACAGCTATAGCTACCATCTACCTCCCAACCACATTCACATCAAAATGCCCAGTCCATGTTACTGGTGTTTGTTTATTACTCATAATTTGGTTTTTCTGAGGTTTAGAGTTTATTTGTATTTTTTAATTTATTGTCATATCATTAAAGATTTCTTGTTTGTATTTGGAGCAAAACACCTAACTATAGATACAAAAATATTCCAGCAATTATTATCATTAGCTTGTTTTCCTTGACACTGAAGAAACTTCCTGCAACATGCTAATGATGTTTGATAACATCATGTATACCAAAATCACCAAAGGTGTCTGTAGAATATAACTACATATGCTTATTTTCTAGTCTTTAGCAATTCTCTCCTGCTGGGGTACCCTTAGAATAGGAACTGTGTTTTGAAGAAAATAGTTCTAGAGCTCAAAACTCTCCACTGTTACTGAAGGCCTTCTTGGCCCTGGTCATTCTTGTGGGCAGTGACAGTAGTTGGCATTAGTATTACTCACTTTCCTTCTGGGCAGTGGAGGATGGCACGTTTCTGGCCACTTGAGGTCAAGTGCAACCAGGCCACTTGGTTTGTCCAACGAAATGAAAGGAGGTATAACGTGTCATTTCTGGGTATGAGGTTTAATCCCTAGTGTGAGATTCTCCGCTGCTCCCTTCATTCTACTATAACAACACTTGGTTGTTGATAATGGTTGGTGGAGCCACCATTATCCAGGGTCCTTGAGTGAGGATAACATACTCTTGAAAAGAAGAAAGATAAACCACTTGTTTTAAGTCAGCAAACTTTCTCTCCACTAGTAAATATTTTCAACTTTGTAGGCCATTTAGTTTCTGTCACAACTGATTGAGGCAACCCTAGAGAATATGTAAATACATGGTTGTGGCTGTGTTCCAACAAAACTTTATTTACAAACACAGGAAGTGGTCTGAATTTAACTCTGGGGTCATAGTTTCTTACCTCTGTTCTAAGCCATTGAAATTTTAAGGTTGTTTGTTTCCATAGCATTAACTTAGGTTTGACTGACCAATAAGATAGCGATAGGTCTGTTAAGGCAACACACTTGAGAAAAAAGTCCCTGGCAGTGGCACAATTTATAATAGTGACTTAGAACCTGGTAAAAAGTCCTTTGAAGTAACAGTCCTTTGAAGCCAAAGTGCTTAGCCAAGCAAAAGCAGCTTAGGAAAATCGATAAGACATGAGGGAAAACAGAAAGGTATTTCTAACAGAGCCAGCAGTTAGACTGGGGCTGTTTCAACTTAGACTTCTATAATCTAAGAAAGTTTCTCCACTCTGACTAGTGTTTCTCCATAAGGCCTCTGTCTCTCTCCACTGCATCTGATCATCCAGTAGTCCAGTCTAAGTGTCTTTGCATGACTTCCCCCAGAAAGAACATAGAAGCTGCCAGGTTTCTTAAAGAACAGATCTGAAAAAGACATAGCACTGTTTCTGCCACATTCTATTGGCCAAAGCTAATCACAAGGCCATCCCAAATTCAAGAAGAGAACAAAGAAGTTCTTGGTAGGAAGAAGCAGCATATGCATAAGGGAGAGGGAGGAATTGCTGGCAGCCATCCTTCAAGTGAATGTACCTGACTGAGAAGCTAAGAGGTGCTAATAAAGGCAAAAAGTTTTGCACATAGTATGGGCCAATACTATCCCACTAACGCTGGACAAGTGGTGGGCAGGCTCATGAGTCACACTTATTCTTGGATAGGTGATGGTAGTAACCTCCTTGCTGGTCTCCCTGCTTCCACTTTTGTCCCCTTTGTCTATTCTCTCCACTGCGTCAGAGTGATTCTGCTAAAAATCTAGTAAGATGAAGGCACACAGTGGCTTCAAATCCTGCAGTGGACTCCCGGGATACTAAGAATAAAATGTAAACTCCCTACTCTGCTCTGTAAGGCCCACTTTGATTTTGCCTTGGTCCAACTGACAACCTTATTTTCTCCATACTTCCCGTTATTCACCCCACTTTGGCTATACTGGTCTCTCTGCAGTCCTTCCTGCTTCAGGGCCTTTGCACTCACTGTTTTCCTTTTGTGGAGTAGCCTTTCCTCACATATTCATGTGACTCAGTCTCATAATTCTCTTAGATATCTGCTCAAATCTGCCTTCATCAGAGAGGTCTTCCTGGCCCACCCTATGTAAAAGGACATGTGCCATCACTCTGTAGCCACTTATCTGGACTTATTTTTTTACCACAATGCTTATCACTACTTAATTATATTGTATATGTATTGCTTTATTTGTGAATAATCCCTCCCACTTGCATACAAGCCTCATGTGGCAGGAATTCTGTTGTGTTCACAGGTAAGTCCTCAGCACCTAGGAATTAGAATGTAGTATGAGCTCAAAAAATGTTTGAGTCAGGAAAAAAGGAAGGAGAGGAGGGAGGGAAAAGAGGGAAAGGAAGGAAAGGAGAGAAAGGAGAGAGAGGAGGATAGGCAAGTGAGGCATCTTTGAATGTGATACCACACCACCTTAAGTTGCACATTAGATAATTCCATGTATTTCTAGAGTCTTGACTATAGAAATGTGGTGTTTTCATCAGACAGCTTCCTCCACCCACTTAATGGGATGGATTTTTTACAGACATCTCCTTTTTGTACTGCAAATTCGATTTCACTTAGAATCCAGGCTGGCTTGCAAGAACTGAATGCATTCTTAAAAGCTACTCTGTGCCAGCTTCACCAAACACAGCATTTCAAAGAGTACTTCTGGCCACTTCTTGTCTTGCTTTCCCTTTTCTGGGATTAGTTATGGTCAAGATGAAAGCAATCTGCCAATAAATCTTTTCAAGAGTACTTTAATTGAGATGTTCATGTTCAAATGTTTTAGCCTCAGAACAAAATACTCAAGGGAAGTCATGTTAGATGAGCTGAAATAAGATCTAGGGCTTTGTTTTTAACAAACACACTGCTAACAGTCGGGTAGCAGGAAAACGATGACTTTTTGAACAAAGCTGGAAGTGAGTGAGGAGGCTGAGTAAGGATTTGGTGTCTGGCAGAACTTGAATTCTAGCTCCAGCACTTACAGGTCTGTAGCCTTGGAAATTTTGCTCAAGTTCAGTTTTCTCACATTAAAAAATTGAAATCATAATTGTCTACTCCATAGATTGTTTTACGGAATAAAACAAATTGACGAATATGAAATACTTACCATAAAACCTCTCAGTAGTAAGGGACTATCTAGGTAAGGCAGGCCCCAACTACTGTTGTCGAGATAGGAACATCTGAAGCCTTAAAGTGGTGTTCTCTGGCATGTTCCATGTGTCATGTTTAGGCAAGAGAGCTAGTTGCCAACCAGTGAATGAATGAGAAGGCAGAACAAGGAAAAGCTACTGGCATCATCAGAAAGTAGGGAAACATCAGACTATGAATGAAATCGTGCGGATAGAGCCAGCACTTCAGCTAGCAGAGCACTGAGTTGCTATCATGAAAGAAAGTAGCAGAACTGGGTAAGTTAAGCTGAGATTTAGGAGGAGGCTCTTTTGATAAAGTATATAGCAGATGTTCCTAGATTCTGAGGCCTGCCAAAGACTATACCATTCCCAGCCTCTCCAGGAACCATGACCAACCTTCATCTGAAGCACTTTGAAGAGAAGATAGACCCAGAAGGCAATCTTGAAGTCAAGAAATCATAGTCCTCTGTGAGCACAGGCTGAGCTTTTACTTTGAAAGGGAAGCCAATATCTTGGCTAATCAGAAATGGTAGGTCAATGACCTGCTCTACAGAAGCTAGCCTGAGATGAGAGGAAACAAATAGTTCTCTCATTCTCAAAGCCAAAACAAGCCTCTTTATATTTCAAAATAAAATCTTATCTAGGGTGATAGTCAAGGAGGCTGGCAGTGGTATACATGGCCTCCTCTTTTTCACTGGTATAACTGCATTCCCCAATGATGCTGTCTCTACATAATATGCTATAGGAAAATCTCCATTTTCATTGAATTTGGGTGTAAATCAAGCTGTGGAGCTAGATTCCTCCCCCTGTCCCACTTTTAAGCAATTGAATCACTGTGATGGTGAGCTCAGACACCCCAGGGCAGACAGGAAATGAGTAAATATTGTCAGGGTTTGAAATTGCTGTTTTTTTCTGTAAAGCAATGTGTATAGCCAGTGAAAGCAAATACGTAGCAAAGTACTCTAAACTAAAAGTCAAAAAATACCCTTTACTGTCTAGCAACACTCTCAAAATTGAGTCTTAGAAAGTGAATAGCCCTGAATCTTCTAGGACAATTCTGACTCATGTTGCATACTTTCAATGATGACTCTTTAGTAAATGACTGATAAATATTGCATTGTAGGCCTTTCCCATAAATAGAAATATAAAAAGGAATCTTTTGTAAAGATTACATCATCAAATACTTTGACCACCATATTTAATTTGAATTCATTTAAGCCAGCTCCCAAGGCTGTCTTTTCTTCTCATTTTTCAGGCTTCTCCTGAGAGATGTCACCTGTTCTGTCCACCTTGATATGAACATCTCCCAAATTTATACAGTAGACTCACATCTTATGTGGGAGTTAGGTCCCATATTCAGAAACCAAAGCAAAATTTATAAATATTACCAAAATTACCCTTGAACTTCTCCACTCAACTGGGCAAAATGCTCCCTCCATGAGTTCTTAGGTGCCATAAGAACTGAGACTTACCAGGAACGAGAGATCCCTCCTTCCCATCATACACTCACTTCAGTGCAGATGCTCATTGTATAGAATAGTAGAATCCACCTAGGCCCTACCTGTTTCTCTCCCTTCCACTCTTTCTTTTGGTGAGTGCATCAGTCAGAGTTTAACCAGGGTCTATGGTTCAAGCAGAACCACATTAGGCAACGCATACGTATATCTCTCTAAGTCTGTTCTCTGTGTACCTGATTTAGGAGCTTGAAGTCCCCAGAGCAAGCAGTTGGTAGGGAAAGATTGGTGTAAAGTGGAAGAGGTCAAGATCAGGCTGGAACCCAGCCCACAAACATAGACTAAAATTTCTGTTAGTCCTTGTTTCTTCTCATTTTGATAATATTGGTCTCTTCCAAAGCCAGAATCCTTTGTTATGGAGCTAAATACACACCTGAGCTAGAAGTCAGCAGGGCTGAAGAAGGAATCCAGGGAAAGCAGAGCAGTTAAAGGACCGTTGCTTCTTCATGCCAATGAGATGAGGTGAGTCAGCAAACCAGCAAAAATGCCTATGAGCTGCAAAATGTCTGCTGCTGCCCTTCTACCCACCAAATCTCCCAAGACAACTCCTGTGATCCACCCTATCTGGAAACATACAAAAAAGGGAATTCTGGCAAGTTTAGACAAGTCTACCCAAGTTGACATTTTATAAACCCATCACAGTACTTGTTGAACACCACAAACTAAGTGTGGTCAAGACTCTTCTCCTGATTTTGAGCCCCCTATATTAAAAACCTTTCCAGACCTCTTCCCCATGCTGTTCCCACAAGCACTTCGAAATCACTGTGCTCCTCACTGTCATAACAACTTTTCTCTTAAATCTATTCCCTTTCCCCTCTACTCTCAGTTAATAAAACCACCTAAGGCTGATATCTGAAGTCAAGCTCTCCTCTAAGTTTCCCCACATCTATTCAGTCCTAAGCTTAATCAGTCCTAAACCTTAAATGGTTTAAGTATCTACCTCAGATTCACCACTATCACCTCTTCTTTTTGTCCCCTTTTCTTTTTTTATCTTCTTTTTAAACACAGCAGCCTCCCAACTGGTATTTCTGCTTCCAATTTATCCTCTTGAGATTCGGTACATAAGAATCACATGGAAATGTTATTAAAGCACAGATTGCTGGACCCTGGGCCTCACCCCCAGGGAGTCTGTTTAAGTGATGCTGATGCTGCCATCCACTTTGAGTAGCACTGCTCTACTCAGAGAATTATCTTTCAAAAATGCAATACCAATATATGCCTTTCATCTACAGAATAACATTCACATTACCCATATTAGTTAAGATGTCTCTCTCTGCCCTCCCCAGAAGATAGATGGCATACTCAAGGAGTATAAAATGAGGAAAGATTAATAAAAGGCTTACTTACAAAGATGTGGGAAAAGCATAAGGAATAGTACAGTAACAGCCATGCCTTCTTACCATCCCTGGATCAGAAGGATGGTCACCAGAACCCAGAGGCAGAAAGAGTTTCATTTGTTTCATAGAAAAGGCTCCCACCAAGAGTTGTGAGTTTCAGATGGGAGAGACAACCAGCCTGATCTTTTCCCATCTGCCAGTATTTTGCTGGGACTCCCTATTACCAGAATCCATCTGGAAGGCAGAGGACAAGAAAGCCCACTGATATAGCTCATACAGGTCAGCCACAGGGGGCATAGAATGGGTAGAAAAGTGTGGGAGAGTGGAGCTGGAGGGACTCCACTATAAGATGCCCAGCACACTAATACCACATATAGAAGATCAGTAAATATTTAACACAATGAATTGGTTTTATCAGTTCAGAGCAGTGAATGGCCTGTTGGGCTAAGGATCCCAAATGATTCTGTGCACAAATCCGAATTATGAATAGACACACAAGTTCCTGACAGTGGCACTGCTTTAAGATAACGGGAACCTTCTTGGTGTGTCTGTAGGCAGGGTAGAAGATAACCAAGTGACAGCTTGACTCTGGAGATGAGGCAGAAATGATGAGTCAAGAGGAGAAATTAAGCACATTGCTTACTCCCTTCAGAAAGATAGCACAAGAAAGAGCTGCCCATGGCTAATAGTTGGGTTATACAAAAGTTTCAAGTCTTGCAAACTCACTGTTGTGCAGAGAACACATTACAAAATGGTTTGCTTGGTCAGTGGATTCAGATGTTCCTCTCACACCCCTCCATTTACTAGTGGGCTCTACTTAGCACAGTTGCTTTTGCACATGAAGATAAAAGTGAGGATTTCATGGAGAAGAAAGATTTAGATTAGCAGTCACGGTCGTATTCGAGAGAACAACTTAAAATGCAGGTTATACACCATAATTCCATTTATTCCTCAAAATTGTATTAAGTACCAATTTTGTACAGAAACTAGGATAAGAGATAAGGATAAAAATATGGAATCAGAAATAAAATCTTATAGTCTGGATCAGGATATAACGCATTTATATAAACAACTAAAATACAAAGTAAAGAATTGTAATACAAGACGAATATGAGATGCAGATAAAGAGATAACGCCAGGACCCGTAGGGTGAACCTCTAAGAGGAAGCAGCCTATGAAAAGGCATGTGGTTGCAAAAGCACTGAGTACATATTAGTGACCCTAGAGGTAAGGTTTAAAATTAGAAAAGTAGACTGAGCAAGATCACACAGGGTATTAAGGAGCAGGATAAGGCACATGTACTATATCTGCTGCACATCAGAGCACCAGTTAAGAGTTTTGATCAAGACGTGATATGTTCACAGCAAGTAGCAGTGTGTAGTGAGGATCTGTGGATTATTTGACCAGGCATCCTATGGATAAAAACATGTTTGAACATGCAAAAAAAATCATACTTATTTATGAATTATATACATGAGTCATTGTCTTACTATATTCTGTACATAAGGCAAACATCAAAAATTAGAAATCAAGAAACAAAAATATGCAAGATGAATAAATTGAAACGTTAAGATTTTCTTCCCCACATTCCAGTAGATTGCATTGTGTGTTCCCTTGGGGTCTGTGTCCTTCATCTTAGAGACCACTAGGAAAGAGGCAACTTTTCAAGCAGACAATGGTAACCCTTTCAATATAAATCTATGCCTTAGAGTGGAAGGTCAGATGCCCATCTAGGAGATGGGGTAGGCTGTGGACAAAGACTGAATGGGGTAGTGGCAGAAAATGGGGCCTTTATTAGGGAAGATTAACTGAATGCCCAAGCTAAGCTACACACAGTAGGAGTTGTTCAGCTCCTTGTTTCCCAGATTATTTTTAAATGTCTAGTCTCTGAGTACTATTAGAAAGTCAAACAACAACAGATGTTGGCATGGTTGTGGAGAAAAGGGAGTCCTCATTCACTGTTGGTGAGATTGTACACTAGTTCAACCTCTATAGAAAACAGTCTGGATATTCCTCAAAAAAAGAAAAATTGAATGAGTATTTGACCCAGCAATCCCCCCTACTAGAGATCTACCCAAAGGAAAAGAAATAATATATTTTAAAAGATAAAAAGATACTTGTACTTGCATGTTCATTATAGCACTATTCATAGTAGCAAAATCATAGAACCAACCTAAGTGTCCACAAACAATTGACTGGATAAAGAAAATGTGGTATAACATCAATAAGTGTACCTGATCTTAAACCATGAGAAGTGAAGACCAAAGGGAGGCCTAAACTTTACTTGTATGATGACCTTTTGTATACACAGTCCTGAATTGTAGTCCACATCTTTAAAATAGAAATAAAAAGAAAAGAAAATGTGGTGTATATATACAACATGATGTATATATACAAGAAAATGTGGTGTATATATACAACACAGTCATTAAAAAGAATGAAACCATGTCCTTTGAAGGAACATGGATGGAATTGACTCAGAAACAGAAACCCAGATACCACATGTTCTCACTTATATGTGGAAGCTAAATGTCCACAAAGATGGAAATAGACACTGAAGACACCAATAAGGGAGGTTGAGGTTCAGAATTTATCTATTGGGTACTATGTTCACTATCTGGGAAATAGGTCACCTGAGACCCAATCCCTACCACTACACAATATGTCCATGTAACAAACATGCATGTGTACCCCATGAATCTAAAATAAAAATGGAAGAAAAATTTGTTATCAGCACTGCCATGACACAAAAGCATACAGTAAGCCTCCATCTTTAAGAGTGTTTTTTTTTATTTTCAAGCAGAGTAAATGAGCATGCCTAGAAGTAGCCAGAGATGTGTATCATTAAAATGCACAAAGAGCTGAAGGAATAAAAGCTAGGGCCAGCTTGTTTCCCATGGTGAGGATAGGGAAGAGGAGTTAGAAAAGTTTTCAGAGGAAATGACTGAGCTAGGTCTAGACACATGGTTAGACTCTCTCAACAGAAGTAGAAATTCCAGGATAAAAACCAGGGGCTAAATCCAGGGAATGATGTGTATTCTGGATTTATTGCAGCACAACAGCTGAGGCTAAAAAAAGTGGGCTCAGGTTAATTTCTAGATGACAGATGACCTTAGTGTCAGGCCAAGGATTCTGGGCTGGCCAGCAAAAGACTTCAGGGGGAGAGTGACAGCAAAAGCACCACGTTAAAGGTCACACCAGTTGCTACCACTTACGAGCCCTAGCTACTTGCCAAACCCTATGCCAATCCCTTTACCTCATCATGTCATTGAACCCTTACAGCAACCCTCTGGATTGGGTACTTCCATTGTCCTCATTTCAAAGAAGAAAGAACTGAAGCAAATTGTTTAAGTAACTTTCCTGAGGTCACATACTTATTAGAAGCCAGACTTCAGGGAGGAAGATGGCAGCAGAGCCAGTCAGACTATGTGAGTCCCAGTGTGAGTGAGTGAGTGTATGGAAAATTTTTAGTATGTGTCAGTGAGTAAATGGATGTGTGAGTGGCTGATTGAGTAGGGGCTTGGGAGCAAGTGGCCAGGTCTCTCCTGGTGAAGTAGCTGGTGCTACAGATGCTCTTCTTGGATCCTAGTACTTCCTGGGGTGCAGAAGCTGAGCACCATTTTTTTAAACCAACAAAGGCCTTCCTGGAAAGAAGCTGCCAGGAGAGACTGCTAGCTCCAGGCTCTGCATCACCACTGAAGCAGGAGAGACTACCAGCTCCAGGCTCTGCCTCACCAATACAGCAGCTGGCCAGACACTGGCAGCAAGCACTGCAGAGGAAGCATAGCAAGGGAGCCCAGAGGCAGAGCCCCCCTGGAGAAGTTAAAAGGGGCACTTTGCCACCATCTTGAAAATGGGGTGGGAAAGTGCTCTGGCTTGTTCACCACGGAGAATCAGATCCAAACTCTGTGACCAGTAGATTAACTATTCAGGAGTTGATTGTGACTCAGAGGGAATATACTGAAAGCACAAACTCCAGAGGGACAGGGCAAGTGCTGAGTCTCAGGAGTCCCATCCCCTAACTTGATTCAGCCACAGGACAAAGGGTATGGCCAGAAAAGGATAATGAAGACCTCCAAAGAGATCACTGGTGAGTCTGGGGCTGATCCAACCCCCTCCTCCCCTGCAGTCCTCTGAATGTCAGACCCACATGGTTGGGGCACAATTGAGAGAGACGAACCCAGGTGGATCCTGGACGTCGGTCACAATAGGAGGACTCCACTTCAAGATAAGCCTGGTAGGGGCACCACCACCAGTACCTGAAGAAGAGACAATCCCATACCTCCCCACCAGAGGGGATCCTCCTAACCATACTAGAGTGAGAGGAGAAGACTGCAGCCCCAACTACCTCCTCTGCCCCCTCCTCCTTCACTGGGCCAAACACTGGGGAGATTGTGAATGAGGCTGAAGCTCTACAGGAGACAGCAACAAAGTAGCTGAGAAGAACAACTACAGAATCTGCCACAAGAGGGCAGGGCTTTGTTGTTGTTGTTGTCTGTTAGATTTTTTTTCCTTTGTGCATGAATGTGTATGAGGGTTCAGTCTGCATCCCCCACTGTTTTTCTTTCTTTATTTGTTTTTTGTTTTCTGATTATGTACATTATGTAGATGAATGATTAAGTGTTCATCTTTCAGGATTTTTTGGTTTTTTGTTTTTTGTTTTGTTTTGTTGTCTTACTTTTGCTTTTTTGTTCTTCTCTTTTTTAGTTTAAAATGTGTGGAAATATATGTGTGAGGGTTCAATTTGAATTCCAATTTTTTTCACTTTTCTTTACTTTTTCTTCTTTTTTCTTTCTTTCTCTTATTCTTCTCCTTTCATTTGTGTTGGGCATATGTGTGTGACTTTGGTTTTCATGATTTTTTTTGTTTTTTGCTTTGTTTTGCTTTGTTGTTATTCCAGTTTGTTGTGGTGTGTGTGTGTGTGTGTGTGTGTGTGTGTGTGTGTGTTTATTCAATTTTTTTTAATTTTGGTTTCTGCATTCATTGTTCTGTGGGGGTTTTTCATTTTTTATTTTTTTAAATTTTTGTCCATCTTATTTCATTCCACTTTTTTCTGTTTTCCTCACTGGTATTACTATATCTTAGACTCAGGTGATACACACATGTACCCATTGCATCATCATATAGAGTGATGGTGGGAAGTGGGTCTCAGGAAACCAATACCACAATCACTAAACATTGTAATTTGCAAGTAGTTTTTGAAGCCTAGCTCCCCATCCTCCACCTTATTTGACTCTAAAACTACAGCAAAGCTTTCCACCCACAACTCTGTTTCAAAATAGAACAAATCCAGGGCCCTGATCAGGGAAGAAAAGAGGGCTGAGCAGACATTAGAAGTGAAAGCTCTCCCACTGCCAGTGAATTACATCATTAAAGAGAAAATAATAAAATCTGTCACAAATGAGAAAAAAATCAATGGAAGAACACAGGTAATTCCCAGTGCAACAAGGAGAAAATGCCTGAAAAATCAGACCTCAGAGCCCAAACAATGGAAGTCACCAACAACTGGCCCCAGAACACATCAGGGATTAGGGAATAGATGGAAAGAGTGAATAAGACTTAAGAAAGACAAGATACAGCACTAAAAGAACTTGTAACAGAGATATTGGCCATAAAAAATTTCATCCAGGAAATAAATAACAAGATGACAAGCATGGAAAGCAGAATTAATTAAGCAGAAGAAAGAACTAGAAGACCAAAACATGGAATTAACCTGATTTGTAAAAAAAATAGAAAGAAAATTAGAAAGAAAGAACAAAGCCTGCAAGAGATGTGTGATTATATCAAGAGACTGAACCTATGCCTGACTGGTATCCCAGAAGAAGAAAGGGAAATGAAGAACACCTTGGAGCAAGTATTCCAGGAGGTAATCCAAGAAAACTTTCCCCATCTGACCAGAGATATGACCAGTCAAACACAAGAGATACAGAGAACCCCCACAAGACATCAAATGAGAAGACCAACCCATAGACACATAATAATTCACCTACACAAAGTAGGCACAGAAGAAAAAAATCCTAAAGGCAGCAAGAGAGAAAGGTCAGACTACCTACCGGAGAAAACCAATCAGAATAGCAGCAGACCTATCAGCAGAAACACTACAAGCAAAAAGGGACTGGAGCCCTATATTCCAAGTTCTCAAATATAAACAATTTCAACCAAGAATTTCCTACCCAGCCAAGCTCAGCTTCATCAGTGATGGAGAATTAAAATTCTTCCCAGACACCCATTACCTAAGAGATTATACAGCTTCCAGACCAGCTCTACAGAAGATGCTTAGAAAGGTATTAAGCATAGAAAAAAGTAATAAAAAAAAGAATGGCTACACACTTCCCAAGAGATAAACAGAGCACAGAAATGACAAAGAATATATCACAACAGCAAACTTGAAAACACACACATTGTAAACATATAGGTACCCAACACAATATAAAGCAACTAAGTAAACTAAAAAAGATATTGATCTAACACTATTATACCCAAAAGCTAAAAGAAAACAAAAAAGCAAAGAAAAAACTTTATATGAACCACATAATGGGGAAAACAATCACATTTCAATAATCAGTATGAATGTGAATGAACTAAATGCACCACTGAAAAGACACAGAATGACAAACAATAAAAAACCATAACCCAATTATTAATTGCACCCAGAAACTCATCTTACCATAAGGAACTCACACAGACTCAAAGTTAGAGGACAGAAAACGAGTTTCCAGACAAATGGATCACAAAAGCAGGCAAGAGTCTTGATCCTAATATAAGACAAAACAACCTTTAAGCTATCAAAAATTTAAAAAGATATTAAAGGACACTCTAATGATAAACAGTTCAATCTATCAACAAAAAATATCCATCATAAACATATATGCACCCAACACAATATAAAGCAACTGCTAAGTATACTAAAAAAGATATTGACTCTAACACTACTATAGCTAGGGACTTAAATACCCCACTAACAACCCTAGATAGATCATTGAAGCAAAAAATTAAGAAAGGGATTCGGACCTCAGCTTAATGCTTGACCAAATAGACTTAATTGATACCTACAGAATATTCCACCCAACAACCATAGAATATACATTCTACTCAACACCACATGGAATGTACTCCAAGATGAATCACATCTTTGGTCATAAATCAAGCAAAAACAAATTCCATAAGATCAAAATACTGCCATGTACCTTCTAGACCACAGTGGAATAAAAATAAATATCAACATCAACAAAATTTCTCCAAAACCCACAAAGACATAGATACTAAACAGCATGATACTGAATGACTACTGGATAATCAAACACCAAAATCAAAACAGAAATTAAAAGATTTCTGGAAACAAAAGAAAATGAAGAAACATCTTACCAAAATCTCTGGGATGTCATGAAAACTGTACAAAGGGGAATTCATTTCTCTACAAATACACATAAAGAAAATGGAAAGATCACAATTTAACAGCCTAACAAGCCACCTAAGGGAGCTGGAAAGACAAGATCACCAAAATCCTAACTTTAACAGAAGAATCTAGATCACCAAAGTAAAAGCCCAAATATGGGACATAGAAGACAAAAATATCATAGAAAAAATCAACAAAAAAAGCTAGTTCTTTGAAAGAATAAGCAAGATTGATGGACCCTAGCCAGAATAACCAAAAAAAGAGAGAGAGAAACCAAATAAACACACTCAGATATTCAAAAGATAAAATCCCAACTAACCCTGAAGAAATACAAAAATTATCAAAAATTAATATGCACACATGTATGGAAACAAACATGATAACATAAATGAAATGGAGGACCTGCTGACAGCACAACCTCCCAAGATTGAAACAAGAAGACACTGAGACACTAAATAGACCAATAACAACCCAGGAAATTGATTCCATCATAAGAAAGCTACCAACAAAAAAAAACCCTGGACCAGACGGCTTTCCAGCAGAATTCTACAAAATGTATAAGGAGAAACTGATACTAATCCTATCAAAAGTATTCCAGGCAATTGAGAAAGATGAAATTTTCCCCAAATCATTTTACAAAGCTAGCATCACACTGATACCCAAACCAGGTAAAGATGAAACAGAGAGAGAGAGAGAGAAAGAGAACTACAGGTCAATATCCCTAAATGAATATAGAAGTAAAAATTCTCAACAAGATTCTAGCAACTCAGATCCAACAACACATCTCAAAAATCATCCACCAGGACCAAGTAGGCTTCATTCCCAGGACGCATGGTTGGTTCAACATCTGCAAGACCATAGATGTAATTAAATACATCAACAGATGTAAAAAAAGAACCATATGATTATATCATTAGATGCAGAAAAAGCTTTTGAAAAAATTCATCATCCCTTCTTGATAAACACCCCCAAACACCTAGGCATAGAAGGAATATATTTCAAAATAGTAAGCACCATCTATGATAAACCCACAGTCAGCATATTGCTAAATGGACAGAAACTGGAAACATTCCCCTGAAAACCAGAACAAGACAAGGCTGCCCACTCTCACCCCTCTTGCTCAATATTTTGTTGGAAGTCCTAATTAGAGCAATTAGACAAGAGAAGGAAATCAGGAGCCTCCAAATAGGAAAAGAGGAAAATAAGTTATCCCTCTTTGCTGACAGTATGATCCTATACCTCAGAAACCCAAGACAATCTGTCAAATACCTGCTTCTAAGTTGGAGTCTCACTCTGTCACTCAGACTGGAGTGCACTGGCCTCTCCTGGTCACTGCAGCCTCGACCTGCTGGGCTCAGGCAATCCTTCCATCTCAGCCTTCCAAGTAGCTGGAACTACAGGTGCGCGCTACCACACCCAGCTAATTTTTGATTTATTGTAGAGATGAGATCTCGCGAAGTTGCCCGGGTGGGTCTCAAACCCTCGGGCTCAGGCAATTCATTCACCTCGGCCTCTCAAAGCGTGGGATTACAGGCTGAGCTACCAAGCCCGGCCCAGTTGCATTCTTATATACCAATGACAAGGAGGCAGACAGCCAAATAAAGAACAATCCCATTCATAGTAGCCCCACACAGAAAATGAAATTCCTTGACATCTTCCTAACCAGAGAAGTGAAGGACCTTTACAATGAGAACTACATAACACTGTTCAAGAAGACAAAACAAATGGAAAAATATTACATGCTCATGGATAGGAAGAATCAATATTTTTAAGATGTCCATCCTACCAAAGGCTATTTATGGATTCAATACAATACCTATTAAATTACCAATATCATTCTTCTCAGAACTAGAAATGACAATACAGAAATTCATATGGAAACAAAAATGACCACGAATAGCCAGAACAATCCTTAGCAAAAGAAACAAAGCAGGAGATATCACAATTCTACTTCAAACTTTACTATAAGGTTACAATACTCAAAATAGCCTCATATTGATACAAGAACAAGCATATGGACCAATGGAACAAAATAGAGATTCCGGAAACAGAATCTCAATTTGTCAACCAATTTATTTTGACACAGGACCCCTGCCTATTCCTATATACAAAAATCAACTCTAAATGGATCAAAGACCTAAATGTAAAACCTCAAACTATGAAAACCTTAGAAAATGCAGGAGACACACTTATGGAAATTGGAACTGGTAACCAATTCCTGATCAAAACCCCAAGTGCCATGCCATAAGAGATAAGATAAACAAGTGGACCTCATCAAACTGAAAAGCTTATGAAAAGTCAAAGAAACCATCAAAAGAGCAGGGAGACAGTCCACAGACTGGTAAAAAATATTTGCCAACTGTATATCTGACAAAAACCTGACATCCAGGATTTACAAGAAACTCAAAAGGAAAAAAACAAACAGACCCATTAAAAAGTGGGCAAAAGGCATGAATAGACACTTCTCAAAAAAAGATATACGGACAGCCAGCAGACACATGAAAAACTGCTCAGCCTCAGTAATCATCAGAGAAATGCAAATCAAAACCACACTGAGATACCACCTAACCCCAGTAAGAATGGCCATCATTAATTAAACAGATGGTGGCAAGGATGTGGAGAAAAAGGAACACTTCTACAATAGATGCTGGCAAGGATATGGAGAAAAAGGAACACTTCTACATTGCTGGTGGAAATGTAAACTAGTGCAAACTCTTTGGAAAACAATGTGGAAATTTCTGAAAGAACTAGAAATTGACCTTCCATATGACCCAGCCATCTCCCTACTGGGAATATACCTGGAGGAACTCAAACCATACTACAAAAAAGAAACCTGCACATGCCTGCTTATTGCAGTACTATTCACAATAGCAAAAGCGTGGAACCAACCATGCTGCCCATCAAAATTGGACTAGATATTTTTAAATGTGGTACATATACATGATGGAATATCATGCATCCTCTGGACTTTGCAGCAACTTGGATGCATTTAGAGTCTATAATACTCAGTGATCTATCACAGAAACAAAGAACAGAGTACCATGTGTTCTCACTCATAAGCAGACCCTGAACACTTACCAAAATACTATAAGAAGGGTACTGGCAGTAGCAGGAATCTGCCGGGGTGGGAAGGTACATAACATCACTGGAGGTACCCGATCTCTAACCAGTCAATGTAGAGACCAAAGGAAGGCCCAAACATTACCTGTATGATGACCACTTGTATACCTAATCCTAAATTATATCCCACATCTTTGAAATAAAAAAATTTAAACAAAAAATATTGTGTTGTATACCTGAAATTTGTGGTTATGTAGTCCCAGCACAAAAACGTAACCATGTGAGGTGATGAATATGTTAATTAACTTGATTGTAATACACAATTTATAATGTATACATATATCAAAACCTCATGCTGTATACCTGAATCTATTCACTTTTTATTTGTCAATTATACCTGAATAACACTGGACAAGCATTAAAAATGAATAAATAGATAAGCAATTCTTTCAGAAGAAAGGATGATGACTTTGCCACTAATAAAAAAGAAGCCAGACTGTAGTTTGAACCCATATCCCTCTAACTCAAAACTGAAGTGCTTTGTTTTGTTTTGTTTTGTTTTTTTGAGTTGGAGTCTCACTCTGTCACCCAGACTGGAGTGCAGTGGCCGCTCCCGGCCACCGCAGCCTCGCCTACTGGACTCCGGCGATCCTTCCGCCTCAGCCTTCCAAGTATCCAGAATTACAGCCATGCGCTACCACGCCCGGCTGATTTTTTTATTTATTGTAGAGATGAGGTCTCACTGCCCAGGTGGGTCTCGAACCCGCGGGCTCAGGCAATCCACTCACCTCAGCCTCCCAAAGGCGTGGGATTACAGGCTGAGCCACCGAGCCCGGCTGAAGTGTTTAACCAAGTGCACATCGTGGGCTACTGGAGCAAGTCTATCAGTGAATTCTACTCCAGGAGTGCTCCGGGCAGGACTTTGGGCTTGAGCTAGAGCAGAAGAGAACAGGATCAGGAGTCAGACTGCAGCTAGAATTAACAGAACTCAGGCCCAGTTACCCTTGGAGGGAAGCAGGAGGGGAGAGGAAAAGGTAGATCCCTCTTCTCAGTGGCAATTGAGAAAGTGCAGTTTGAGGGATAAGAGCAGACCACCAAGAGAGGAAAGTAGGATGGTGCCCACAAGTGTGGTCTCTGTAACCACCCCTCTCTTCAAGGGTGAGATGAAAGATGGAAAGAGCACAGGCTCTGGAGTCCAAAGACTTTGACTTGATCTCCTGTTCTGCCACCCACCAGCTTATGAGAGACTCGAGCATCCTTGCACTCCTGACTCTCACCTTCCTTCTCTGTAAACCAGAGTGATGACTCCACTCCACAGGACTTTTCTGAGGATGAAATAATGTGATGCATGAAAAGTATTAGCTCAGAGTCTGATTTTAATAAATCCTCAAGAAATGTGCATTCTTTCCCCTCCACCTCCTTAAATTAAGAAGCCAGAATGTTTAATGAAGTAAGGATGGCTGAGTTATTTTAAAATGTCTGTCATTTGGGAAAACATCTTGAATGGCTACTCTGGTTGTGAAAGGATGAGTTCTAGGCATGATATGGAAGATGGAGGAGACAAAAAGTAAGTAGATAGCAGAATAAAATAAATTTTATTTAACATTACAGAATAAAGGGAATGTGGGGAGGAGTGTCTAGAAACAGGTAGAAATTGACAGACATAAATTGGTCCACAAAAAAAAGAAAAAAGAGGAAAAGAAGAGCCCAGAGAAATGCAGGGAGGCCAGAGCCTGGGAAGAGAAGACAGCCAGTAAGATATACCTGACAGTGGGAAAAGACCATGGGAGGTTTATAGGCCAGGGAAGTCTAATAAATGACTCAAGTTTGTCATAAATTCCTTCTCAGTAAAAGTCTGCTACATCATCTGTCTTGAGTTCAGGGTGCTTTTTAAAAAGAGTTTTGAGTACATTTGGGTGAACATGGGATAAAATGGAAAGAACAGCCAGAGAAAGTGAACCTAAGCGAAGATCAAAGATTGTTCAAAGACAAGTAATTGAAGAGAGAGGTATGGAAGAATGTCAGTCCCCAGGTGTTTATGAGAATATTAAGAAAGGGACAGGATTTCCTCTGTTCATGAAAACTGGAGTGCAAGCCTTTTATTTATTTGTTTGTTTTTAAATATTAAAGGAGAGTATGACCTCATAAGTCCTCAGGACTTGGATTCCTAGATAGCTAAAGCTTGAATTATTTATGTAACCGAGATATCAACTGCAGCTCCTTACCTCTCAATGATTGAGTTGAACTCAGTTTGAACCCCATCTTCCCAGGCACGAGTGTCCAAGCAGCATGACCGCCTGCTGTCTATGGATTCCCAGGCTTACTTCCCTGGGTCCCTCCATCCCTATTCCTTTGGCAGCACTTAGCATCTCCGTTCTAGTCCCTAGCGATTCCCACAAACATGCCCACTTGAGCTAAGCACCTCCAAGCCTAATAACTACTGCATAGTCATCTGTCACAGGCTTCCCCCTGTAGGAAGACTGCTGCCCACGAGTGATCCTCTCTGCAGCCTCGACCCCAAGATAGGTGGCCAGTCCTCCCAGGGAAGCAGACTCACAAGCCTGGCTGACTTACCCAGTCACTCACTCACCATTTCAACTATACAGATTGCAGGTTTTCATCATTTTACTTACAAAGTGTCTCAAAAGTCAGTGACATTTTAAGCAAGCACTAAGACTTTAAGGACATTGTATAAAAGTTTGTCTTAAGAGTACTGTTTTATTTGAACTTTATTCTTTTGTTCTTTGTTTTTTCAGCTTGACACAGAGGTTGAATCAGGCCAGTAGAAAGTGCTAACAAAAAGTGGAGCAATAAGAATAGTGCCCAGGGTTCCCATTTTTTTTCTAAGTCCATTTGAAACTTCCCAGGGCCGATGGGTCTCTCTCTCTGTCTGTATCTCTCTCTGTTTCTCCTCCCCACCCTCTCCCCACCACACACACACAAACCACCAGCCACCTTGATCAGCCCAGCAGCCAGGCCCTGACTGAATCCCAGGACAGCCAGGGCTACTGGATGTGTGTCACTCTGACCAACAGCACCAGCCTGAGCACTCATCACCTGGTCATCAGAGATAGCATCCAGAACAAAGACAAGACAGAGGAAGCTTATTTGCATTTCTGCTTCTCCAGTTCACAGTCATCTTTCTCCCCTCATTTCAAGATGTGTGCTTGGCCAGCCCTCATCCTGACTCTCAAGGGTCAATATCCATTGCTTCTTGCATCAGAATGACTTGAAGGAAACTCAGAGTCCTCTTCTCACCTCTTCTCAAGCTAATAGACACTATAATCTGCCTCTCTCTCTTTCTGGCCATATGGTCTTGGGCAAGTTTTGCTTTCTAAGGTGTTTTCTCATCTATAAGAGCCAGGGCTTGGTAGGAGATACTTCAGGGTCATCCCAGCTTTAACATCCTATAACCACAACCTCAGTGTTTACAGAACCGAAAATCAGAACTTCTTTGCCTCCAGATGGAAGGATGCACTTCTCTTGTGATTACAACTCATTAGTTCGTCTAGAAAGCTCTCACATGAAGAAGACATTAAATTCCTTTTATCAAATATTTCCAGTGCATGCACATGCAAGTGTGTACACAAACACACATGCTTTCTTTTTGGGACTTGGTGTTATATTAATATATAAATGCTTTTGAAGTTCTTAAGCTTTTGTCCTCTCATATATCTGTGAAATTCCTCAACCTCCTACATAACAGTTGACACTTAGAAAGCACTTTCTACATGCCAGACAGGTTTGTCCCAAGTGCTTTCCATATGCTGACCTGGTCATTCTCACAATAACCCTATGAGGAAGGCATCCCCCAAAACATACTCTGCCAACAGGTTTGATAGGCAGCCATGATGGACAGAAACTCCCGGAGTTTGTTATGTCTCTGATACCTCTTGTTTTGCCTGTGTGTGGCTCTTCTCTAGAAAAAGGAGGCAGAGAGGGGAGCCAGGGATTTGCATTCTTACAACCCACTGCTTCCCACACTGCCACCTGCACATGCTCCTAATGGCATCTCCTAAAATTAGCATCAGGCTGTCGCGTCCTCTGCCCATATAATTGCAGAAGTACCTTCCTCTGACTCAAGTTGTCCTCCAGGTACATATAATTCAGTTACAAAGGTTGAGGTCAGTGCTCAGGTGATTGCAAACAGAAAACTGGACCTCATGGGTCAACTAGAAAAAACATGCAGAGCTCACCACTGAAATCAGATGCAGGGTTGAAAGAGACTAAAGTAATAAAACTGCCATTTGAAATCTCCACTTATTTCCCTAACAATGGCTCTTTCCATTCCTTGTCTCTATAAGTTTCTTAAATATTTTATCTGCTTCCACTGCCTTGAATTCTTTTCATCTCATCTATTCTACCTTACAAACTTTCCACTGGAAAGAAGTGTGTCTTCATCGTTTTTCTTAGAATGAATAAATCCTTCCCATCTAGGTGACTCATCCTCATCATTGTTAGAAGCATTTCTTACATGCCTGATTATTTGCAACCAAGGTTAAGAGAATTCTAGAACCAAGACTGCTGCCACCTGCAGCCTTCTGGCATTTTCAGGTAGAATGAATGTGTGTATATATGCGTGTGTTCTGCACGTGTGTGCTTCCATGTTTCTATCAATTGGTTAGAATGACACAATTATGCTCATTCCAGAAAGAAAGCAGAAGACACCTCATCTCAGAGGCTTTTTTCAAATTTCTCTCTGATTTCCCAAAGAAGATTTCTTCTCTGGTGTCCAAACCCCATTAATTATTTTATGGCAAATGTTTATTTGCATTTCTGTCTCCCTTCTAGCTAGAGTTTTTAGTTGCAGGGACAATTTCCAAGATACATCTTTGAATTCCTAGGCTCTAGCATAGTTCTTAGCACCTAAAAGGTACACAGTAAGTGCCTTTTGAATTAATGAATGAACAAATGAATTTCTACTCTTTGCATAATCCTGGAAAGACATGTCATCTCAATAAAACTGTCTGAACAGATTCCACTTTTCCAGCTGGCACTAATGCACCCAGTCCCTTGTCTCCCAGATATCGGGAGCTTTATGTTTCTTCTCAGATTGTGTTTTTTTGTGCATCTTCATTTTCCATCATGATTGTCACAGTTTCCTTGAAATAGTGCCTGTCTGGCTGATGAATCAGCTGCCTGCATAATACAGTTTTAGAGATAACACAAAGTTGTGCTATCACCAAAGTATCCCTCTTCCTACTACGAGACTGCCCAAATACCACAATATCCCTCCACCAACTGATCTGGAACTGACATCATAAGAATTCCCACCATTAGAGTTCCAGAGGGCCACTATTATAATATTTGGATGGTAAGGTCAGAGGTCACTTGCATAAAAGAGTAACCCCTGCTTAGCATGGGTTAAATAAACAGACTGGTTTGTAGACCCTTGACAAACAGATAACCCCTATGGACAAATTGTGACCCCAAAGAGCCTTGTGTAGGAAGCAACAGCAATAGGGACAGGACTTCAGTCTTGGAGGTGACCCTGGCCCAGGAGCATTTGGTCATATCGTGGGAAACAAATTCATCTTGCAAACCTTGCAAACAAATTCACCTTGCAGGAGCAGAGTCTTTCCTTGTTCTTCATTGCTCATAACCCCCATCTGAAAAAAGTCTCTGCTGACTTGATTTTAAAGGCATCAAAGTCTCTGTTGTTCCTTCTCCTGATTTGTAAAGAACAAGATTTCTTTATTCTATGTGTTATCAAGGAAAGCTTTTGGCTTTGTGTCCCCAAGGTGAGGCAAATCTCACCAAAACAATATCCAGCAAAGGTCTGGTCCAAACTCATTAGAAGTAGAAAGCAAGGATGCTAAAAGCAAGCCCTCTTGTTTACCCTCTCTGTTCCGTCTTTTATCCCTTGCCCATCCCCTTTTCTTGCATTTCCATGTTTGTTCAGAATTTTTTTATTTGTTTCTCAGGGTTCCTTTACTTTCCTCCAGAGTTTGAAATCAAATCTGCCTGCTGTACAAGAAGCACACAGCTACCTCGCCCCCTGATGTATACAGCAAATTGCATTACAATCACTTCAAAAGGGTCCACCAGTCTTCGCATAATAGTGCACAGAATCTTCCTGTGTTGGGAAAAAAAATTTTTTCAATTGGAAGTAAATGCCATGCCTAAAGATCAAAATGATTTCATGTTGGGAGCCGGCCACGGAGGCCCACTGAGCGTTAGGGATCAGGAAGGGCCGTTGACCCCGAGACCACTAGGA
>NW_007253056.1:255519-293865 GCF_000164805.1 Carlito syrichta
TGCGTTTGTAAAGTAAATACTTAAGCTTCTATAGAATTGTTTAACTTGGCATAAATCAATCAGCTTAGGATGAAAAAGGTTTATAGAATATGTCAGTCACAGATTAGGTTATCCTTTGTTATGGGATTTTAAGATTATCATATGAAAAGAGTTTAAAGGCCATCATTGATTAAGTTTTCATGGATTAAGGTTTCTGGTGGGTGGGGGACGTCCCTCCCACATCTGACTTTGTGTATAAAAGACCCATTGTAATTCCCAATAACACACATCGCTTCTACACTAGACTGGAGTCCAGTCTCTTTCTTTCTCTCTCTCTCTCTCTCTCTTTCTTCTTCCCCCCAAGTCACCGACGCCGTCTCCACCTTTGGGGTACCCTGAACCCGGCTGGAGCTGGTCTCTGGCAATTTCACATCACAAAAAGTAACCTTCTTCTCTTCAGGTGCAAACTACAGACTATTAGACATTCCCATGTAAAATGCCCAACTTAAGGCCTCTCTTTTCTTTCAAGGGCAGCCTTGTATGGGACAAGTTCCTTCAGGTCATCGATCATATTTCCTTTCATGTGGATGCCCCCCACAGTTAGCAAGTCCCTTTCACAACAAATAGACATATTATACTCACTGTGTCGGTCACATAAGACACACCCTATATTTTTAGTAAATTGATACATGTATTTCTTAACATGCCCAGTAAGGAAGATGGTTTCTTTGTTTTGCAGACAAAGAAACTAAGGCATTAATTATATGCTTCCTGCCCCCAAAGTTCTGCAGGTAGCTAGAGGCAGAACCAGGTCTTGAACCAGGCTTTATAACCTCAGCATCAGTATTTATTCTTTCCACTGCTCCACACCAGAAGTTTGAGATCCAGGACTTTCACTGAAGGTAATGATGGGTTCCTTTGGCTGCCGTGCTATTTCCATTGTAGCAGATGACATAAACAGAAACTAGGATGTCATGTCAGTTCTGACATGTTATTTCCCTGGAAACACCAAACCTCCAGAAGCCAGTTGTCTATCAAGGGCCTACAAAGGGCCAGATATTGATCCAGGCCCTGAGATCCCAGGCCCTGAGATCACAGAAAGAAAGACAAAGTCTCTGTCTTAATGAAGCTACCATTCTAGAAAGCAAGAAAGGAATCAACTCTTTTTTTTTTTGATAGACCAATAGAGGAGATTCATGATGTTAGGACTAAATAGCATACCTGTAATTGTTTTATTTACGTAATATGTACTAACTTATATAGCAATTTCCATGTGCTCCTTGCTGTTATAAGCACTCCACAGATTATAGTTTATTACCATTCCTAGTAGGCAGATATTGTCACTATCCTTATTCTGAAATGAGAGAACTCAGAGGTAGAGAAGCGAAGTCACTTGCCTCAAACGGCTCATCTTGAAGCTGTCTGACTCTAGAAGCTACACTCTAACCATTAGGCAGTGCTGTCTTCAGAGGTCTGGAGTTGACCAGAGAGCATTCTACATAGCATTGACTCAGGGGCATCCCTGCCACCCATGAATACTACCATGACAGTTTTAATGAGCCACAGTCATGAGTGGCATGGCACTGGTGATAGAGTTGCCCATGACTGTGGTCAACAGGTCATCTCACTTAGCACTTGCTCAGTGTCAGGTATAGCAAGAATTCTCTGTGGAAACTCCAATTTAATACTCACAACCACCACCCTGTGAAGTACACAAGCATTATCCTTTTCTAAAAAATGGAGAAGCTGAGGTTTAGGGAACTGAGGCAGAGACTGTCAGTTGTCCTCCCATCCTCCACCCAATACACCTATATACCCAATTATCTTTTCTTCTTCCTCTTTAGGAATATTTGTTCTGTAGGTAGCCCTTGCATCATCCATGACCATGTGAGTAGATTCTAGATAATGACATGACACCTAGTGTGACTTCCAGATAATAAAATAAAGGAAGTATGCCCTTTTGCTCCTTTTTTCCTCTACCTGTGACTAAAACATGAACATGGTGTCCAGCGTCTTTGACTATGCAGATGAAGTCCGGTTTTGGCAGAGGAACAAGATGGAAGAAGCCTGTTCTCTCATCTTATCAAGCTCCCATATCCCAGGCCTAGACTCTCCGCCACTGTTTTCTAGGGGCAATTACAACATCCACCTTGCTTGAGCCACTGTTTTGGTCCCTGAAGCCCAGCCTATGTTTCCAAAATTGTACCAAAAGTCACTCAGCTGTGAGCAGTAAAGCTAGGATTTAGACCCAGGCCATCTCATATTTACCTTGACCTAGAAATCTTTCTGTTCCTTACATCATACTGGATAGTCAGTTGCAATGGCAGGGCCAAAGTCATAGTCATAATATGAGTCATATCCACAGGACAGGGCCCACGGATTGCATGCTGTGGTATTCTTCCCTTGTAATTCAACTATACTCTCTCCTTCCAGCCTTGCCTGTCTTGTGCCCTGCCTGTACTATCATACTATGATAGAAAAGGAGTTCTTGAAGTCAAGTTGTATCTAGATAAAGTCACTAGCATCTGTGACGGGTTAGAAGCCTCCAGGAAGTTCGATTTCAAACATCACAACTACAACAAAACATTTCTCTAAGAACCTGGAACGTTCCAAACTTTTGGTGAGACATTTTACATATAATAACTTCATGGACTTTTCAGGTTTTAATTTTGAGTTTAAAAATTATCTCTCAGTAACATGTATGCAATAAAAAGTACAAATACAGTCATGCACTACCTAATCACATTTTGCTCAATAATGGATCGTATATGCGACAGTGGTCCCATCAAATTATAATAGGGCTGAAATTATAATAGGGCTGAAAAATTCCTGTTACCACCTAGTAACATCATAGACATCCTGACATTGTAGTACAATTATTTTTATAGATTTAGTGTAGCCTAAGTATACAGTGTTTACAAAGTCTACAGTCACATACACTATGTCTCAGGTCTTCACATTCACTCACCACTCACTCACTAAGAGTAAGTAACCAGCTCACTCACCAGAGCAACTTCCAGTCCTTCAAGCTCCATTCATGGTATGTGGCCTATAAAAGTGTATCATTTTTTATCTTTTATACTGTATTTTTATTGCAGCTTATATTTTTAGAAATACACATACTACTGTGTTCCAGTCTCCTACAGTATTCAGTATAGTGACATGCCATATAGATTTGTAGCCTAGAAGCAATAGGCTAGACCAGATAGCCTTGATGTATAGTAGGCTATACTATCTAGGTTTGTGAAAGTATACCCTGTGATGCTCACACAACAAAATCACCCAAGGACACATTTCTCAGGATGTACCCCCATCATAAAGCAACACATGACGGTAATAGAATGCTTATAGCCACTGCAAAGTACTATTTAAATGTCAACTTAAAAATTAAAAGAGGCCGGGCTCGGTGGCTTAGCCTGTAATCCCATGCCTTTGGGAGGCTGAGGTGAGTGGATTGCCTGAGCCCGCGGGTTTGAGACCCACCTGGGCAGCAAGACCTCACCTCTACAATAAATCAAAAAATCAGCTGGGCGTGGTAGCGCATGCCTGTAATTCCGGCTACATGGAAGGCTGAGGCAGAAGGATCGCCGGAGCCCAGCAGGTCGAGGCTGCGGTGGCCGGGAGCAGCCATTGCACTCCAGTCTGGGTGACAGAGTGAGACTCCAATTCAAAAAAAAATTAAAAGAGAACAAAGACTGATAAATGAATACCTTAATATGTAAATGTTATGGAGTTTTATAGTTAACCAGAAGTCATTAAAGGGTTTATACTAAGTTTTGTGTTGGCACATAATTAAGTACATTTCCGATAAAAACAATTAAGTCAGCACTGTAAGACATCATGTTTGAGAAACCTAATATTTCAGGTAAGCCATATAATATGGCAACTGTGAACAATTCCTAGGAAAGGTTTAAGCCCATTCTCAATGTTATGTAGAAATTGTATCATATGTCCTTTCCCTGACCTTGGAAAATAATATCCTACCCTACAAGATATTAGGCAGATATACATCTACTTCATTGATAAAAGAAGTATTAAAGTCATTGCTGTTGGACTGTTTTCAGATTTTCTCTTTCCAAGTAATTTGCCAAGAGAATAAATGTCTTGTTTCATACTTTTCAGTTAAGTATAAAATTGTTTCCTCTAAAAATTAACATATGAGACAAAAAAGAAATTAACTGATGACTCTAAAACATCAATTTACCACATTAAATCAATCTTCCTACCAAAAAGCAAGCCATTGTCATTAGTTTGGAACTCATTATTGCTGGCGTTCAGTTACTAAGCTTGAATGAATTAGACCAATTAGATGGGTCCAAGGACACAATCTTACCGATCCTACAAATGTATGATAATAAAATTTGTCACAAATTGCTTTTCTTAGACTGGCATAAATAAGAACTAAGGTGGAGCAAGCATTTAAAATGATACAGAAGTGGTTAGCATTTCAGATGAATGTGCAAGAAACCTCTCAGGAGAAATTTTTCTCTCATGTGTACACAGAGGGCAATCCCTCACAGTATGACAATTTGACTTCCCAGATTTTCTTTATCTAACAGGCCTGTCCACATTCCCTTCCCTTCCTACCCTTCTTGGTATCCCCACTTTCTTTCAAGGAAGCTTCCCTGTGGCTGGTATTTCCCATACAGGCTGATGCTGGCAAAGCCCCCACCCCTAGTATCTTCCCACTAATGCCAGGCCCCTCACCAGTCCCAACAGGATTCTACACAGCTCACTTTTGCCATCCTCCCCAATCCCCTGTTTCCCTTATCTTCCACTAAACGGAACATCCCATGCCGGACTGAACTCACCATGGCCCACCGCTGTATACCAGCACAATAGTTGGTCATTAAATGTTGGCTGAGTTAATGTAGGACCCACCGTTGGAACCCACTGCCAAAAGTGCTATCACCTGGCAGAATAGGGAACTGTTCCATGTTTGTCACTGTGGGACCAAGGAAGGCAGAGTTTCTCTTGCCAGTGTGCAGGTTGGATTTTCTCCGTGGAAAGACTGCTTTAAGTGATGTTAAATGTAATAGTGTTATGTTTCAACTATATTAGGCACTAAATATTTTTGTGGGCTGCATCTGGAACCTAACTGCCATTTATGGTATTTGTTTTATGGAGAAATACGTTCTAAGAGGTGATCAGGTATGCATGTTAGTTTTCTTGGGCCGCCAACTGGGTGGCTTAGAAAACAAGGAAATTTACTCTCTTGCCTTTTTGGAGACCAAAACTCTGAAACTAGGTGTCAGCATGGCCGCATTCCCTTTGAAGGCGATAGAGAAGAATCCGTCCTTGCCTCCTCCAGTGTCTGCTGGCTCTTGGCATTCCTTGGCTCATGGAAGCACAGCACCAACCTCTGCCTCCATCTTCATATGACCTTCTTCTCTGCGTGACTCCGCGTCTGAATCTCTCATGAAGACAAGAGTCACTGAATCTAGAGCCCATCCGAGTTCACCGTGGCCTCATCTTAACTCGATTGCATTTGCAAAGACCCTTTTCCGACTAAGGTCACAATCATAGGTAACAAAACTTAGAACTTGAATACATTGGGGGGGAGGGAAAGAGACACAATTAAACCCACTACGGTAGAGTAGCACCCAAGTCCTAGTTTATCTACATGTGTATTAAATTAACTGTGATGGGCTGGCATGGGAACCTAACCAAAACAAATAGCATAACGACTGCTCGTAACACTGAACCTTGGAAATAAGGTGAAACAAGCATTTTACTATTTTACCATTAATGTAAGCTTACCATCTGGCTTTTAAAATACAATATGTCAAATAATTAAGGAGGTATAAGAGGATATCCAACAGGGCATCATTTCTAATAATAAAAAAATCAGAAAAAAAGCAAATACCCAAAAATATAAGGTTGGCTATGTTATGGCTATATAATAAAATACCATGCAATCAATAAACAATATAGAGAATGCACTTGATGTGAAAATACATTCAAAATATAGTGCCATAAAAAGCCATATGCATATACACGTACATAACTATAAAGATATTAAAACATACATATATACAAATAAATATATAACTACATAATCTCTATATTGCTATATCTGCGAATATGTGCACATATATACTGTCTTTACTACATTTCTAGTATAGACAGTACACAATCTGCAAGCAGATTTCAGTGTATTTTCTATAAAGTTTTATATTTTATGTAATATTTTTGTTATAAAAGCAATAAATGTCCATTATAAAATATAAGCAAAATGTTAAAAACTTTAAGTACCCATGATTTTAACTTTCCAAAGCAAACAGCCTGTAAGCACTGTAGCATACATGTGCACAGAAAATGAGAAAATGGCCTGAAAAAGTATACCCCAAACTAGGACACACCAGTTAATTTACCAGTACAGGAAGCCACAGAATTAGCCATAGTCACCACAAACAGTTGGTTGTCCTCAAAGGAATGGGGGAACATTAAGTAATTTAAATTAAAATATGACGTGTTTATAATAAGATGTGGAGCCCATTCTTAAGGGAATATACTAATTTAGTAAGAATGAAAAGTTTGAGAATCACACACTAATGTCTTAATGTGGGTAGAAGAATTATGAGTATTTTATATTTTCTTCTTAGGGCCTCTTTGTGTTTGCTGATTTTTTTTACCATGAAATGAGTCAGTGTTGCATGTATACAGAGAAGAATAAAATAAATAAGTCTATCAAAAAAGTAGACTGAATTACTTTTCCTCTACCCCCACCACCTGCTTACAGATTGGGACTAGCTCTTGTGATGAGGACAGTTATCAGCCAAGGATTCATGTCAACCTTATCCTCACTCCCAACAGTCCAGCTGTTGACCCTATGCAGGATTTCTGGTACCTGTGAGTTTTTCTACACTGCGGATCTGGGAGGGCTGGGATGGCCTCTGAGGCTCACCCATCAACCTTGACACATAGAATCCCACTAGACTGTGGCAGGAAATACAATACAAATGGAGCCATTCACCATGTATAGCACAACTGGGACTGTGTTTTATCTCAGAGCAACTGGTCAAGTTCCTGAGAAGGGAACAACATTTTACCGAATGTGCACTGTGTTCTACTACTTTCTCATGTAATTCTCGCAACAACCCTGGATGCACTGGTCCCATTGTCAAGATGGGAAAACTGAAACTCGAAGACATTGAGAAACGTGCCCACGGTCACACAGTTAAAGTGTGGTGGAGACAAGATTCACATGCAGGTACGTCTGACTCCAGAGTTGTGATTCCTCTGCGGCATCCAATGGAGAGCCTTGCTCTGAAGATGAAAATTTCTCCACCCACTCTTCTCTCTCACACTTTCCTCTTTCTCTCTCTTCCTCTTTCCTACTCATTCTAAAAAGTAGCTGGATTTTGCCTTTTTTCTCAGATGTTCTTAGCTAACATCTTTTAGCCAAGTGTGGTTATTAGCAAAGACTTCCTGCCTCAACGAAGTGATGAGGCAACTTCTAACCCTTAGCTTTCTGAGTCCCAATAAATGTTTCCTTTCTATTTAAGACAAGGACAAAAATAATAGACACCCATCCACATGGTGTGGGCTCAAGACCTCAGTAGTTCTGCCCAGGTAATCACCCACCACCATTGGGGTTCTTCTGCACAACAATGACCAATTAATTCGCTTTTTAATCTTCAAATCCTATTTTGCTTCAGTTCATTTTTTTTTTTTTGCCTTCTATCTCCACAATTGGCTTCCCACCCATTTAATCGCTTTTAAGAAATTTTCATTTTTTCAATCTGTCCCGTAACTGTCTACTGCAGATAGCAACCAATAATTGCACTCTTTAGTCACATAAAATTTGCTATTTAAAATAAGCTTCTAATCAGACAGGGTCCTCAGAACATTATGACTAATCTGCAGACAATGTAATAGCCAAGACAGCAATGCTCTCATTTCTAAATGCTGTTTCATTAATAGGATTCATATCTTGAGTCTGTAATATTCTCAGCTCTACTTTACAGGCTGAACAAATAAAACTCTAAATCATATTAAAGAAAAGAGCAGCTTTGAAAATCAGAGTCTGTTGGAAATAGGAGACCCTCTTCAGGCAGACCTGAGATCCTGATACATGGCATTTCGCTTCTGAATACACTCCAGAAGGTACCAGTTTGCAGTATAAGAAAAAGCCTATTGGGTGTTTGTTCTTTCTTGCAGGGAAAATAAAGTCAGCCTCTCTTCTTTCTAACTTGATGCAGTGTGGGAATAACAGAAAAATCAATAGCAAGTCTGAAAATATCTCTTGTTTAAACAGAAAGCAAGATGTTTTTGGTCCAGCTCTTTCATACACACACACACACACACACACACACACACACACACACACACACACACACACATACACACACACACACACACACACACACACACACACGTATATATTAGAGGCAAAAGGAGAAAAACTACAAAGAGGGATGGGGAGTGGCCAGAAATCAGCCCATATTTCAAAGATAGAATAAAAAGAATGCATGGGTCAGGGAAAAGTGTCCCTGAAAACCACCCGTGGCCCTTGTACTGTCCCTTTCAGATATGTCAGGGAGCTAAAAACTTCATGAGTGGCCCAGTATGCCTCTTCCCAGGAGTGTACCAGAGCCAAGGTGTGTTGTAGCCACCTCAAACTGGCTCCCAAGAGTCTATTGTTAAGTTCTTAGAAATTTTGGACATTGGTGGACAATCACATTGGTAGCTTGAAATCAGCCATGGTGGGAGTATTTAAACCAAAGAAAGTAGAAAACACAACAAATCAGTAATCCTCTCCCCACCCCAACCTAAGCCTGTTGTTAAGCATTCACCAGCACACCACTGCTTCTTTCCCAGTCTTCCTGTGGGCTTCTCTTGGGAGATATCTAGGCCTGGGGAACATTGCCAAATGATATTTATAATGAAAGAAGAAAGCAGTCAGCACCTTCCAGAACTTTTCCACTAATTGAGAAGCAGGACAGTATAAATATCAGGGCCATATCTAACTGCTTTCTGGAAGGGTTTGGTTAAAGTAGACCCACCCTGAAGTCTAGCCCCTAGTACCAGACTTTTTAGTTCAGCCCTTGGAGCACACTCTGCCCTGAAACAAGGTGCTAGCCCTCAACAGAGGCAGCATGTGCTGAAATCCTGAGGCATCATCCTCACTCAGGGGTGAATTTCTCTCAGCCCTTGTGCCCCAGAGGTCAGGCTTCATTTACCACTGTATTTCCAGTGACTAGCAAAGTACTGGGTATATAGTAGGTACACAATAAATACTTATTGAATGAATGAAGGAAGGGACCAATAAGCGGATTTCCACCAATCTAATTGCTGGCATCAGAGAATCTTGGTTAGGGCAGGCAATTTAAGACATTCAGGACAAGGCATTAGGAAACCTGGATTCTAGACCAGCCTTAGCAATTAACTTGCTTGTATATGTCCCTGAACTTCTTTGGAGTTTCATCCCTTCATCTAGGAAACAATGCCTGGGTTCTAGCATTTTTATACTGATTCTACCACTTCATGGTAGACATCTCAGCAAACTTTCTGAGTCTTGATTTCCCTACCTTTAAATGAGGATAACACAACCTATGTCCTTTTAGACGTTCATTGTAAGGATCAAAATATATGTGAAGTGATTCTGACATAGAATAGGGGCTTCATACATTATTCCCCTTCTTTTTTCTAGGCTGAGCAGCTCACAATTCCGCCAAACCCAATCAGATATCTCTCAGAACAGGTGCTGGTTTCCAAATGTTTTCCCAGAAGCTGACTGAGGACAGACTAACATGAAAAACTATTTTTTATTCCACTTTAAATAAAGCTGCACCAGTGAAAGAAACATAAGGGTCTTCTAAACATAAATAAAAATTAAACTCACAGTCAATCTCTAGATTCCTAACTGACAGCCTCTTGTATCAGGGAGCCCTCAACTACAAATAATAGAAAGTCCAGACTACTATTGCTAAAGTAATATAAGGGTATATTTGCTCCCATAACAGATGTCTAGTGGGAGACCACTATAGAGTTGGCTAATTTAGCAGATAAGACCAGCACCAAGATGCCTGGTCTTTTTCTATAGCATGTTCTTTTTGAGCTAATTTCACTCCTGGTCCCAAGATGACTGCTGGTTTCATGTATCCTATGTGGATATGATAATATCCTATGCAAGCAAAAGAATCCCTTCTTCCATCTGCATCTCTTTTGAAGAGCAAAGAAACTTCCTCAAAAGTCCCCTGGCAAAATTCCCCACATATCACATTGGCCACAACTGAGTCCAGTGCCCAGTCTTGGGAATAGGACTACTACAGATTTAAACCAACTCAAATTTGTCCAAGTAACTTAAGGAAGGATGGGACAAAGCTGGAGCTCTGCCACCATGGAAGGGAACAGTCGGTGTTAGATAAGCAACCTGTACCATTTGGTGGACCTTCCCACTCCTCTAGCTTCCCCACAACACATGTACACAAACACATAGTTGTAGCAAGGAAAATCCAAATTATGTGATAGACTAACCTAACAGCCTCTTTTTACTAATGGAAGTAGAGGTGAAAGCATGTGTCAAGCATCTACTTGTGCTGACCAGTGTGCTAAAGCAATTTATAAATGTAATTTCATGATAATCCTATGAGGTTTTCATATCCAGTTTATAGATGAAGAAACTGAGTCACATAGTGGCCAAAGCAGATAGACAGTGATTGGCAGAACTGGAACAGAACTAGATTTGGTTGACTCCTATTATCATAATCTTTTCACTATGACAAACTATCTTATGAATGAGCAACTAGAAGTAATAATTTCTTTTCCTTGGACTAAATACTCTATAAGGGGCAAATACTCAGTTCCTAGGCTCACTTGCCCTAGACTCACTCTGAATATGACCAATAAATTGGGCTATTTTTAAGGTAAAGGAATAAAAGCTTTGCAAGCCACTTTCTGCTTCTGCACTTTCTTCTCTGGTTGCTATTTCACAGTTTCCTTTTAACCATGCCGTGTTTAATATATTCTTCTGTCTTGCTAATGATAGGAAACTTGCTGCTGCATGGTTCCATAAAACATTATCTCATTATCTCTTTTTGCCTCTCACTGTAAAGTACTTTGTAGCATTGAAAGTGGTGTATGAAAAAATTAATTTCATTAAATTAATGGAGGGTGTCATGACTGCTCATGTTATGACTCGGACGCATTTGTAGAGAAGACTGTGTATGCATCAAAGCTTGTCCTTTATTTTGCCATTTTTCCTCCCACATGCACTCACCAACTTCCCTAGGAAGGAAGAAATAATTCTAAATAACATGCTTTCAAGAAATATTGTTGCCACCAACAACCTGGAAAATCCCAAATGCAAAACATGACTATATAGCCAATGAGCAAAATTGTAAGGCCAGTTCAGTTATCGTCACCATCTTCCTAATGGATACAAATGCTATAGCTGAATACATCATGTTAGAGCTCACAGCAATCCTTAAGATTGATTACCTCTCTCCTGATGCTTCAGTTTACACAACAAAATCTTTCCTTAAGTTTTATTGGCCATTTCAAGGGTCTCCTTCCTCTTTCCTTACAAGTCTACTCATTCTTCAAGGTCTTTCTCAAGTGTCACCTCTTACAACAAGTCTTCTCCCTTGATTTAAGTTCATAGCATTGTCCTGTCTCTGAGTTCATTGATGTACTGGCTCACCAAATATCTATCATGCAATGAGATATGCACAGTTCTGATCTAGATAATAATCTAGATAATTGGAGATACTATGGAGAAAAAGACATTCTGGTCCCTCCCTTCCTGGAGCATATGGTATCTGCACTGCATGGCTTACCCACCCAACTCAGGAAGAAACTGAAGCTCAGCAAATTAAGAACTTATCTCCTCCTCCAAAAAATTATAATCTCTCCTTAGAACAAAAGCTTCTGCTCAGCGAGTTTAACACAGTCTAAGACTTATAACACCCATCTTGTTTTAGCTTCTATAAATTAAAACAACACTCCCATATTAGGTAATGCTGGTACCCCCATGAGGGGCTGCCCTAGCTATCTGCACTCCCATTTGGAATTCTTCCAGATGATGTCCCATTGGCGCGTTTAGTTGCTTCTTGTTCTCAACTTTTCTGGATCCTTTAGTTATCTGCTTTGGCTTCATATCTCAACTCCACCTCTGGTCAAATTCATTAAGTGGCTGCTATGCATCAGGCATTATGCTTAGTCCTCTCTACGTACAATGTCTAGTTCTCACAACAACTAATAAAGGTTATGATGCTATCCAAATTTGACAGAGGAAGAGATTGAGGCCTAGCAAATGAAAGAACGTATTCCAGGTCAGTTTGCTTGTAGGTGACAGTACCAGAATTTGAACTCATGTCTGTGATGCTGTTCCATTATTCCACATAACTTCAATCTCTACCTACTTCATGTGCAAAATAAGAAAAGTAATCCCCAGCACAACTTTCTTATACCATTGTTATGATCAAAAATAGAATTGTTAAACGTAAGGGATGTTGATAACTCATCTGTCTTGCCTTTTGGGTTCTAATTGTAGACATAAACACTTAAAAATGAAAAAGATCAATGGATAGCTAATCATCACCTGATAACTAGAGTTCCTTAGCAAAGAAGCATTGCAGAACATTGCATAAACCCAAGACCAAAATGGACCTTCTTGCTGATGTCCCTTCCCAAATCTTTGGTAGACTAAACTCTGCAAATATATTCCAAGCATATGTTGAAGGCCAGACAAACCTGCCTCTAAAACCCAGACCTCCATAGAATAAGAATACAAGAGAATCTGAGATGGGCCTGTATTCCCTTTTCAATGCAGTAATTATGCACACTGTAGGAGAAGTGTGATCCAAAAGCAATCAAGCTCTCTATAATCGATTGTATACTCACTCTGTATTCAGGGAAGTTAATAAGGAGGGAGGGAAATCTCCCTTATGACATTTTCCTGTCATTTGGAGGGAATCAGAAACCCCCTTCAATAGAAATATGAGGAGAGAAAATCATAATTCCACACAAAGATTTTAATCACAAAAGACAGAAAGTTCTGTAGAAATCTAAGTTGTCATTTTTATATCACTTTTTATTACTGCTCCTATTATACTCTATCCTTTTACAATATATTGTTTCCAATTATTGAGTTTGGTCATATTTATTCATCATTTTGCATTGTTTATTTTCCCTGTTTACTTGTCTTCTACCAGGTTGAACTAGATCCATAACTGTTTCTTTAAATAATTTTATAATTCCCCATCAACGCAATAGGTTCATGTCTCACAAAATTAGGTTCATAAATTTACTATTCATTTAACTATATCTTTATTCAAAAAAGAACTTAAGACAGTATACAATATAGGAAAATAAATATCTATTTTAAAATAAGTAATAAAAACGAGGCAAAGCCACCAATAAATTTGTACCTTTCTTAATAATTTTCCCTTTAGGAGTGTTCATCTGTCTACCTTAGTGTCACAAGATGGTATGGTGAAGAACTTTTCAAGAACATTTTACAATTTATTCATAAACAACCCAATAATTGTCCCAAATAAGCCCAGACAATGTTGACAGAGGCTGGTGGTTAGTTATAGTAACATGATTCAGTCTTGGTAGCTATTAGCAAGTCTAGCAGACTTTGCAGGGATTCTCTGAAGACACCAGACAGAGATGCACTTAAAAAGTAAATTGACTTTTGGTCAGAAACCATTTTTTTTAAAAATGAGGCAGAGCCAAAGGTCAAGGCTAAAGTGGGTCGATAAAGTACTCCTTCCTTGAAGATAACTTCTTCCCTCAAGAGGCACTCCCGGTGCCATATGCCTAACTGAAGAACAGTTCTCTTAACAGTTAATAACAAACTAAGAGAGGTTATGTACTTTTGCTTACAAGCCCAGAACTGGAGCATCATGATGATGCTCTTAGATCACACCCCAGTGGGCAATCCCAGTTGAGATATCTGGAAACACTAGAGAAGTTAAATGAAGTGTGTGATGCAAAAACAGGCTTGAGTGTGTAGGTGGAGATTACTTTCATAGTAAATAAAGCAGGGGGGCAAAAACAATCATATCAAAATGAAATATTTTTCTTTCTTTCTTTTTTTTAACTTCCTAAGGATTGACTGAGGACAAGGTATCACTGGGACACAGAAAAAGCTAGGGAAAATTTTGGCTTCTACTTGCTTATACCAGTGTTTTTTGGAAAATATGAGAAGGCAATCGAACTGTAGCCAGGACAATGACATCGGCATACTTCAGAAACCCTGATCTGTGAATTGCCTTTTGAAACATTTGAGCAACATCTTTCAGTCCAAGTGAGCAAGGGAGAAAAAAATTATACTTGTTATCTTCCATTCAGTAAGCACTCTACCTTATCCAGCTACAATGATTCCTTAGGACAATTTGGCAGCATCTAAAGCAGAAGTCTATTCAACTAATCAAATCAGTGGCATTAACCTAAACAAATAGCTCAAGTGCTGCTATGGAAAATATACTGGGGGCTTCCGGGCAATATGACGATGGAACAGGTCAGACTGTGAGAGCCTCTGCAAAAGCAAGTGTCCATAAAGACTCTCTGCGTGAGAGGGTGTGTGCTGGTGGGTGAGTGAAAGTCTGTCTGGGGGGAGACTCGGGTTCATGTACCCATGCTCTCCTCCAGAGGTGATTGCAACCCACCACTGCGCTGAGATTAGAGACTTGACAGCAGCAGCAGCAGCAGCAGCAAGTAGGGTGAGTCCAGATCTAATCCATCCTCCTCCCACAGTACTCTGAGGGACATCTGACCCATGCTAAGAGCAACCTTATCAGCCTGCATTGAGAGTGGAGGGGAGGGGCTGGAGACCAGTCACCACTCCCTAAGACAGAGGCAGCCACAAAAGGAAGCTGGAGTTGCAGAAATAGCCACAGAGCAAGGTTTTTTTCTTCTTGTTTGTTTTTTGTTTTCGTTTTTGCTTTTTTTCTTCTTTCTTTATGTTTTTGTTTACATTTTTGTACTGGCTTTGTTTCTGCTATTTTAATGGGGTTTTTTTTAGGTTTTCTGTTTGTATATGGGTATTTTTGAGGGAGAGCAAACCAACGGCGGGGGGGTTGTTTGTTTGTTTAACTGTATGTTTTGTCTTTTTGGGTTTTTTCTGTGTTTGGTCATTTCTCTGTTTATTCATTAGTTGGTACACCTGTCTGTTTTCCCTCTTTGTCTCCTCTCTCTCAACTTTCCTTTCATCTTACTGCTTCCATTTTCCATTCTTTTCCCGTTTCTTATTTCATTTTGCTTTGAACAGATTGTAAGGCAGTGGGCGGTGGGTTCCACGGGGCCCACACACCTGTCAGGGGATACTGGAATCTGCAGATAGCTTTTGAATCACAGTTCCCCCCTTAATTAAATCTCAAAACTGCAAAAAGCACAGGTCCCCACCACCAGTCCAGCTTTACAACTGAACAAAACCAGAGGATCTCCATAAGGAAGAATAAGAGATTGATCAAACAGAAATAAAAACTGTCCCTCCATCACTGAATAACAAAATTAAAGAAGAGATTTTCAAAAATGGGAAGGGGACAAGAAAAACCTACACAAATGAAAAAAAGCCAAAGGAAGAATATGAGTCTCACACAGACCCCTGGGAGGTCAGTCACTGAGAATACAGACTTCAGAACTCAAAAATGAAGAGCCCTCAGAATGACTGGTTTCAAATCACAAACCCAGATATCGAGATACTAATAGAGAGGATAAATAGAAATGAGGAGAGACAAGAGGAAAGAATGAAGGAGTTGATAACTGAGATAACAGCAATAAAGAATACAGTAAATGAAATAAATAACAAATAGATAACCATGGAAAACAGAATTAATCAAGCAGAAGAATCTCTCAGAGCTTGAGGACCAAAATATGGAACTAAACCTAACTGTCAAAAATACAGAAAAGAAGCTTAAAATGACAGAATTAAACTTCCAAGAGATGAGAAATTTTTTTCAAGGGCCAAAACTAAGATTAATTGGAACCACTGAGGCAGATAGAGAGGCAAAGATGATCCTGGAACAAACATTTCATGAAATTATCCAAGAAAAGTTCCTTCATCTTATCAGTGACACAACCATTCAAACACAAGAGATTCAGAGAACCCCTGCAAGAAACAAATGAGAAGACCAACTCCTGAACACATACTAATTCACCTACACCAAGTATATATTTAAGAAATTCTAAAGAAAGCAAGAGAGAAAGGTCAGACTACTTACTGGGGAAGACCAATTGGAATAGCAGCAGACATCTACAGAAGAACTTCAGATTAGAAGAGCTTAGAGCCCAATCTTCAAAGTTCTCAAAGATAAACAATTTCAAACAAAAATTACTTACCCAGCTAAGTTAAGTTTCATCAGTGATGGAGAATTAAAATTCTTCCCAGGTATTCAATCCCTAAGAGTTTACGCTGCCTCCAGACCAGCTGTACAAGAAACACTTAAGACAGTATTAAATAAAGAAGAAAGGAAAATAAGAATGACAATGCCCTTCCCAAGAATGCAGGAATAAGATTGAAAATACGCATGAATCAACCCAAAAATCAAAAGAAAGAAACAAATAAACAGCATCAACAACAACAAACTCTATAAGAACCTCATGACAGGGATAAACTCTTACATCTCAATAATTAGCCTGAATGTGATTGGATTAAATGCACCACTGAAAAGACATCAAATGGCAAAATGGAGAAAATATCATGAGGCTACAATATATTGTCTCCAAGAGACTCATCTCACCAGAAAGGACACTCACAGACTCAAAGTAAAAGGATGGGGCAAAAAATTTCAGGTGAACGGAACACAAAAGAAAGCAGGAGTTATGATCTTACAATCAGACAAAATACCCTTTAAGTTATCAAAAATTTTAAAAGATACAGAAGGTCACTACATAACGACAAAAAGTTCAACACACCAACAAGAAATATCAATCCCAAACATAAATGCACCCAACATAGGAGCACCAACTTTCATAAAGCAGCTTTTTAAAAAAAATTTTTATATATCTTTTTTTTAAGATGTGGGGTATAATTCAAGGTTAGGTATAAAAATGTTCATTATGCAGGTAACCCAGTTGATGAGGTGTACCCCTCCCTCCCCTGGTAGTTTCCTTCAACTGCCAATCCCTTTCTTATAGTATAATGGTAACTGTTCATGGTCTACTTATGAGTAAAAACATATGGTACATAGAACACTGAATATGATAGACTCTAAATCCATCCAAGTTGCTGTGAAGTCCATATGTTTCTCCTTCTTTGTGGCTGTATAATATTCCATTGTGTATACATACATTTTTTTATCCAATCCAGTTTTGATGGGCAACATGGTTGGTTCCATGTTTTTGCTATTGTGAAAAGAGACGCAAAAAAAAAATATGTGTGCAGGTGTCTTTTTTATAGAATAATTTGAATTCCTCCAGGTATATTCCTAAAGGGAATTGCTGGGTCATATGGAAGGTCAATTTCCAGTTCTTTCCGAAATCGCCACACTGTCTTCCAAAGAGGTTATACTAGTCTGCATTCCTACCAGCAGTGTAGAAGCGTTCCTTTTTCTCCACATCCTCGCCAGCATCTGTTGTTGTTTGTTTTATTAATGATGGCCATCCTAACTGGGGTTAGGTGGTATCTCAGTGTGATTTTGATTTGCATTTCTTTGATGATGAGTGAGGCTGAGCACTTTTTCATGTGTCTATTGGCTGCCCGTATTTTTTTTTTTTTTTTGAGAAGTGGAGAAGTGTCTATTCTTGTCTTGTGCCCACTATTTAAAGGGGCTGTTCATTTTTTTCTTTTCAGCACATTGTAGATCCTAGATGTTAGGCCTTTTCCAGATATACAGTTGGCATCCTGTGGTTTGTCTCCCTGATCTCTTGATGGTTGTTTTTTTTTTTTTTTTGCTTTTCAGAAGCTCATCAGTTTGATGAGTTCCCACTTGTCTATCATATTTCTTATGGTATGTGCATTTAGGGTTTTGATCAAGAATTGGTTGCCAGTTCCAATTTCCATAAGGGTATCTACTACATTTTTTAAGATTTCTATGGTTTGAGGTTTTGCGTTTAGGTCTTTGATCTATTTAGAGTTAATTTTTGTGTGTGATGATAGGTAGGGGTCCTGTTTCAATCTTCTGCATGTGGTCAGCCAGTTTTCCCAGCACCATTTACTGAATAGGTTCTCCTCTTCCCAGTGGTTGTTGTTGGAGGTTTTGTCAAAGATGAGTTGGTTGAGAAATTGAGACTTGTTTCCAGAATCTCTATCCTATTCCACTGGTCTATATGCCTGTTCTTGTACCAATACCAGGCTCCTTTGATTACAGTAGCCTTATAGTAAAGTTTGAAGTCTGGAAGTGTGATACCTCCTGCTGTTTCTTTTGCTAAGGATTGTTTTGGCTATTTGTGGTCATTTATGTTTCCATATGAATTTCTGTATTGTGTTTTCCAGGTCTGAGAAGAATGCTTCTGGTAAATTAATGGATATTGTATTGAATCTGTAGATTGCCTTTTATTAGAATGGACATCTTAACAATGTTGATTCTTCCTATCCATGAGCATGGAATATATTTCCATTTGTTTACATCTTTTTGGATTTTATTGAGCAATGTTTTGCAATTCTCATTGTAAAGGTCTTTCACTTTTTTAGTAAGGAAGATGAAGTATTTTGTGTGTGTGTGTGTGTGTGTGTGTGTGTGTGTGTGTGTGTGTGTGTGTGGCTATAGTGGATGGGATTGTGCTTTTTACTTGATTCTCTGCCTGCTTGCTATTGGTGTATAAGAATGCAACTGTCTTTTGCACATTTATTTTGTATCCTGAGATTTTGCCAAAGTCCTTTATCAGTGCAAGCAGGTTTTTGACAGATTCTTTTGGATTTTCAAGGTATAGGAACATAGTAAGCAAAGAGGGGTAACATGACTTCCTCTTTTCCTATTTGGATATCCCTAATTTCCTTCTCTTGCCCTAGCTAGGACTTCCAACACAATGTTGAACAAGAGGGTTGAGAGAGGACAGCCTTATCTTGTTCCATTTTCAGAGGAAACATTTCCAGTTTCTGTCCACTTAGCATAATGTTAGCAGTGCATTAATTGTAGATGGCACTAACCATTTTGAGGTATGTTCCTTCTATACCAAGGTGTTTGAGGGTTTTTATCAAGAAGGGATGCTGGATTTTATGAAAAGCCTTTTCTGCATCTCATGAGATAATCATGTGGTTCTTATTTTTGTATCTGTTGATGTGTTTAATTACATTTATGGTCTTGCAAATGTTAAACCAACCCTGCATCCTGGGGATGAGGCCTACTTGGTCATGGTGGATGATTTTTGAGATGTGTTTTTGGATCTTATATGCTAGAATCTTGTTGAGGATTTTTGCTTCTATGTTCATAAGGGATATTGGCCTGTAGTTCTCTTTTTTTGTTGGATCTTTGCCTGGTTTGGGTATCATGGTAATGTTAGCTTTGTAAAATGATTTGGGGAGAATTTCGTCTTTCTCAATTGCCTGCAATACTTTCAATAAGATTGGTATCAGCTCCTCTTTATGTTTTGTAGAATTCTGCTGGAAAGCCATTCAGTTCAAGGCTGTTTTGTTTTGTTTTGTTTTGTGTGGGTAATTTTTTTATGACAGAGTCAATTTCCAATTTCCTGGGTTGTTATTAGTCTATTTAGTGTTTCAATGTCTTCTTGTTTCAACTAGGGGAGTCTTCCATTTCATTTAGGTTATCAAGTTTTTTTCCATATAGTAATCTCTGATGCTCTTTTGTATATCTTCAGGGTCAGTTGTGATTTGATCTTTTGAATTTCTGATTGTGTTTATTTGGGCTTTTCCTCTCTTTTCCTTGGTCATTCTGACCAGGGGTCCATCAATCTTATTAATTCTTTCAAAGAACCAGCTTTTTGTTTTGTTGATGTTTTCTATATTTTTGTCTTCTATGTCCCATATTTGGGCTCTTATTTTGGTGATTTAGATTCTTCTACTAAAGTTTGGGTTGGTGGTCTTCTCTTTCTACCTCCCTTAAGTGATTTGTTAGGCTCTCACTTTGTGATCTTTCAATTTTCTTGATGTGTGCTCATAAAGATATAAATTTCCCTCTTAAAATTGCTTTCATGACATCCCAGAGGTTTGGGTAAGATGTTTCTTCATTTTCATTTGTTTCCAGGAATCTTTTAATTTCTGCTTTGATTTCAGTGTTGCCCCAATAGTTGTTCAGCGTCATGCTGTTTAGTGTTCATGTGTTTGTGGGCTTTGGGGAAATTTTGTTGTTGTTCATATTTATTTTTATTCCACTGTGGTCTGAGAAGGTGTATGGGACTATTTCAAACTTATGGAATTTCTTTATGCTTGATTTATGTCCAAGGATGTGATTGATCTTGAAGTATGTTCCATGTGGTGATGAGTAGAATGTATATTCTGGGGTTGTTGGGTGGAACAATCTGTGGGTATCTCTTAAATCCATTTGGTTGAATGTCAAGTTTAGGTTCTGGATTTCCTTGTTGATTTTTTGCCTCAATGATCTATCAGGGGTTGTTAGTGGGGCATTCAAGCCTCATGCTATAATAGTCCTAGAGTCAATATCTTTTTTAGTTTAATTAGTAGTTGCTTTATAAATCCTGGTGCTCCAGTGTTGGGTGCATATATGTTTAGAATGAATATTTCTTGTTGGTGGATTGAACCTTTTATCATTATATAGTGTCCTTTTGTATCCTTTTTAATTTTTGATAGCTTAAAGGTTGTTTTGTCTGATATTAAAAATGGGACTACTGCCTTCTTTTGTAATCCATTTGCCTGGAAACTTGTTTTCCATCCTTTAACTTTGAGTCTGTGTGTGTCTCTTGTGGTGAGATCAGTTTCCTTAAAGCAGCAAATAATTGGGTCATGATTTCTTATCCAGTTTGCCATTCTGTGTCTTTTCAGTGGTGCATTTAGTCCATTCACATTCAAGCTGATTATTGAGATGTGATTGTTTACCCCTGTAATGAGGTTCTTATAAAGTTTTTCTTGTTGTTATTTGCTTGTTTTCTTTTGGCTTTGTGATTGATATATATGTGTCTTTCAAGTTTGTTGTTGCGCTGTATTCTCTGTTGATTCTGTGCTCTGCTGTTCTCTTGAGAAGTGTGTGGTCATTCTTTTTTTCCTCTCTTCTGTGCTTAATATCTTTTTAAGTGTCTCCTGTAGAGTTGGTCTGGAAGCTGCATAATCTCTCAGGGATTGGATGACTGGGAAGAATTTTAATTCTCCATCACTGATGAAGCTGAGCTTGGCTGGGTGGGAAATTTTTGGTTGACATTGTTTACCTTTGAGGACTTGGAATATAGGGCTCCAGTCCCTTCTTGCTGATAGGTCTGTTACTATTCTGATTGATTTTCCCCAGTAGGTAGTCTGACCTTTCTCTCTTGCTGCCTTTAAGATTTTTTCTTTTGTGTCTACTTTGTGTAGGCAAATTACTATGTGTCTATGGGTTGGTCTTCTCATTTGATGTCGTGTGGGGGTTCTCTGTATCTCTTGTGTTTGGCTGGTTACATCTCTGGTGAGATGGGGAAGGAATTCTTCATTTCCCTTTCTTCTTCTGGGATACCAGTCAGACATAAGTTCAGCCTCTTGATATAATTACACATCTCTTATAGGCTTTTTTCTTTCTTTCTGAGTCTTCTTTCTATGTTTTTTACAGATCCAGTTAATTTCACATTCTGGTCTTCAAGTTCTGAGGTTCTTTCTTCGGCTGGATTAATTCTGCTTTCCATGCTTGTCATCTTGTTATTTATTTCCTGGATGTAATTTTTTATTGTCCAAATCTCTGTTACAAGTTCTTTCAGTGATGCTTCTTGTCTTTCTTGAGTCTTATTCACTCTTTCCATTCATTCCCTAATCCATGTCATATTCTGGGACCAGTCATTGGGGAATTCCATTGTTTGGACTCCAAGGTCTGTATTTTCAGGACTTTTCACTTTGTTATACTTGATATTACCTGTGGTCTTCCTTTGACTGTTTCCTCATTTGTGACAGATCTCTTGCTTTTCTCTTTAGTTCTGTTATTCAGTGTCAATGGGAGGGGCTTTCCCTTCTGATGTTTACTCAGTCCTCTGTTCTTTCTTGATCTGGGCTCTGGATTTGTTCTATTCTGAAACAGGACTGTGGGTGGGAAGTTTTGCTGTCTCTTATAGTTTTCATAGTTGAATAAGGTAGGAGATGGGAAACTAGGATTGAGAAACTACTTTCAAATTACAATGTTCACTGGTTATGATATGTGTTCCCTGAGACCCACTCCCCACCATCATACTATATGATGATGCAATGGGTACATGTGTGTACCCCCTGAGTCCAAGATACAGTGACAACGATGAGGAGCACAGAGGAAAATATAATGAAATAAGATGGACACAAATTTTTTAAAAAGAAAGAAAAAAAACCACACAGAACAATGAAAGCAGAAACCAATGCAAAAAATAATTGAACACACACACAGACAAACACACAAAACCCAAAACAAATTGCAAAAGCAACAAAGTGAAACAAAACAAACAACAAAAGAAAACAGGAAAACTAAACACACACACATGCCTAGCACAAAATGAATGGAGAAGAAAGAGAGAAAGACCAGAAAAAAACAACAACAAAACCCCAAAGGAATTCAGATTAAACCCTCACACATATATTGACACATGCCTTAAACTAAAACAAAAAAAAAGTAGAACAAAAGAACAAAAACCAACAACAATAAAAAAACTGAAAAATGAACACTCAATCATTCACAAACACACATAAACAGAAAACAAAAAACAAAAGAGGAAAGAAAAAGAAAAGGAGGGGAAAAGGATAGATGCAGATCAAACCCTCACAAACAAATTCATGCACAAAGGAAAAATATTAGAAAAATAGATGAACTATCAAACAGGCAAAAAAATTTTTAATTTTTTTAAAAATTAAAAAAAAAGAAAAGAAAAAACCCTGTCCTCTTGGGGCAGGTTCTGTAGTTGTTCTCTGGTCTGCTCTCTTCTGCAGAGCTTCCATATCTTTCACTCTCTCCCCATGTCTGAAGCAGGGAAGGAGGAGGGGCAGTGGGGGTGGGTGGGGCTGCAGTCCTCCCCTCCCACTCACTGGAGATTCCCTCCAGTGGGAAGGTGCGGAATTGTCTCTTCCCCACGTATGTACTCATGGGTGGTGCCCCAACCAGGCCTACCCTGGAATGGAGTTCTACTATTGCAACTGACATCCAGACTCTGTCAGGGTTTGTCACTCTCAATCATGGCCCAGCTGTGTGGGTCTGATGTTCAGGGGATTGCTGGGGAGGAGGGGGTTTGGGTCAGTCCCATACTGACCACTGAGTCAGAATAGGGGATGGGGTGCCTGGGACTCAGCACTCACCAGGTCCCTCTAAAGTTAAGGTTTTCAGGATATTCCCTCTGAGTCACAATCAACCCCCAGGTAGTTGATCCACCAGTCACAGAGATTGGGTCTGTTGCTCCATGATAAGCACTTTCCTGTTCTGCCTTCAAGATGGTGGTGGTTGCCCCTCTTGTTCTCTCCTTTGGGACTCTGCCTCTGGGCTCCCTCTGCAGCCCTGCTGCCAGGGTCCAGCCAGGTGCTGAAGTGGTGAGGAAAAGCCTGGAGCCGGCAGTCTCCCCTGCTGCAGTAGTGAGGCAGAGCCTGGAGCCAGTAGTCTGTCCCTATCACTTCTTCATAGGAAAACTTTCATTTGTTTAAAAATAATAGTGTTCAGCTTCTGTACAACCTGGGAAGCACAAAGGACCAAGCAGAGAAGCTGCAGCACCAGCTACTGCACCAGGAGGGCCCTGGTCACTTGCTCACAATCCCCCACTTAGTCAGTCTTCCCAGAATATTCTTCCCAGTAAGGGTTTTGTTGATTAAGAAGAAAAAAAGTGGTGCTCGGCTACTGCATCTCAGGTATAGCTAGGGTCCAAGTCAAGCAGCTGTGGCACCAGCCACTGCACCAGGAGAACCCTAGCCACTATCTCCCTAGCCTTCACTCAGTTAGCCACCCACACACCCACTCACTCACCTCCATGTATACAAAATTTTCCATACACTCACTCACTCTCACTGGGACTTGCACAGTCCTAATGGCTCAGCTACCATCTTCCCCTTCACCCATAAAGCATCTTCTAGGTAAACCAAAAAAAGATACTGACTCTAGCACTATCATAGCCAGGGACTTAATCACCCCCATGAATAACCCTAGACAGATCATCAAGACAAAAAGTCAACAAGGAGATTTGGAACCTCAATGTGATGCTTGACCAAATGGACTTACTTGATATCTATAGAAAGCTTCACCCAACAACCACAGAATATACATTCTACTCACCACATAAAACATATTCTAAGATAATCCACACACTCGGCCATAAATCAAGCATAAACAAATTCCATAAGATTGAAAATCTGCCATGCACCATCTCAGACCACAGTGGAATAAAAGTAAATACCAACACCAACAAAGTTTCCCCAAAGCCCACAAAGACATGGACACTAAACAGCATGATGTTAAATAACTCCTAGAACAACAGGGAAATCAAAACCTATATTAGAAGATACCTGGAAAAAAATGAAAACAAAGAAACATCTTACCAAAATCTCTGGTATGCCATGAAAGCAGTACCTAGATGGCAATTTATATCTCTATGAACATAAAGAAAATGGAAAGAGCACAAGTTAACAGTCTAACAAATCACATAAGGAAGCTGGAAAAGCAAGACCACCAAAATTCTAACTTCAGCAGAAGAATCTATATCACCAAAATAAAAGTCCAGATTCAGGACATAGAAGACAAAAAGATAGTACAAAAATTTCAGGGAAAGCAAAAGCTGGTTTTTTGAAAGTATAAACAAGATTGATGGAGCCCCAGTTAGACTGACCTAGAAAAAGAGAGTAAAAGCCCAAATAAACACAATCAGAAGTGCAAAAGATCAAGCCACAACTGACCCTGAAGAAATAAAAAAGATTATCAGAGATTACAATGTATACCTGTATGGAAACAAACTCAAAAACATAAATGAAATGGAGGACTTTCTTACATCACACAACCTCCCCAGGTTGAAACAAGAAGAAATCAAGACCCTAAACAGAACAATAACAACCTAGGAAATAGACTATGTCATAAGAAAAAGCCCTGGACCGGATGGCTTTCCAGCAGAATTCTACAAAACATACAAGGAGGAGTTGATACCAATCCTACCGAAAGTATTCTAGACAATCGAGAGAGATGGAACTCTCCTCAAGTCATTTGATGAAGCTAACATCACATTGATACCCATGCCTGGTAAAGATTCAACAAAGAAAGAGAACTACAGGCCTTGATGAACACAGATGCTAAAATTCTCAACAAGATTCAACAGATCCAGCAACACATCTCAAAAATCAACCACCATGACCAAGTAGGCTTCATCCCCAAGATGCAGGAATGGTTCAACATCTGCAAGACCATAAACATAATTAAATATATCAACAGATGTAAAGACAAAAACTACATGATTATATCATTAGACATGGAAAAGACTTTTGATAAAATCCAGCACCCCTTCTTGATAAAAAACCCTTAAATATCTAGGCATAGATGGAACATACCTCAAAATAGTAAGAGCTATCTACAAGAAACCCACAGCCAACATACTGCTAAACAGACACAAATTGGAACCATTTCCCCTGAAAACTGGAACAAGACAGGGATGTCCACTCTCACTTCTGTTTAACATAGTATTGGAAGTCAGGAGTGTCCAAATAAGAAAAGAGGAAGTTAAGTTATCCCTCTTTGCAGGTGACATGCTTTTATACCTCAAAACCCCAAGAAAATCTGTCAAAAACCTTGCACTGATAAAGGACTTTGACAAAGTCTCAGGATACAAAATAAATGTGCAAAAGTCAGACGCGTTGCTATACACCAACAATAAACAAACAGAAAACCAAATAAAAAGCACAATCCCTTTCACAATAGTCACCAAAAAAAAAAATGAAATACTTGGCATCTTCCTAACCAGAGAAGTCAAAGACCTTTACAAAAAAAACTACAAGACACTGCTCAAAGAAATCAAAGATAACACAAACAAATGTAAAAATATTCCATGCTCACGGATAGGAAGAATCAACATTGTTAAGATGTCCATCCTACCCAAGGCAATCACAGATTTAATACAATACCCATTAAATTACCAGTAGCATTCTTCTTAGACCTGGATACAATACAGAAATTCATGTGGAAAAATTGACAACCATAAATAGCCAAAACAACCCTCAGCAAAAAAAAAAAAAAAAACCAAAGTGGGAGGCTTCATGCTCCCAGGCTTTAAGCTTTATAGCTATAAGAATCAAAACAGCTTGGTATTGGTACAAGAACAGGCACATAGATCAATGAAACAGGATAAAGATTCCAGAAGCAAAACCTCAATTTCTCAACAAACTCATCTTCAATAAAACCTCCACCATCAACCACTGAGGAGAGGAGAACCTATTCAGTAAACGGTGCTGGGAAAACTGGCTGACCACATGCCAAATATTGAAACAGGACTCCTACCTATCACCATACACAAAAATCAACTCTAAATGGATCAAAGACTTAAATGTAAAATCTCAAACTATAAAAACCTTGGAAAATGCAGGAGACACACTTATGGAAATTGGAACTGGCATCCAATTCCTGAACAAAACCCAAAACCCACAGGCCATAAGAGATAAGATAGACAACTGGGACCTCATCAAACTGAAAAGCTTCTACCAAGTCAAAGAAACCATTGAGAGCATGGGGTATTTGTCAACTTTATATCTGACAAAGACCTAACATCTAGGATATACAAGGAACTCAAATGTGCCAAAAAGAAATAAGCAAACAGTTCCATTACAAAGTTGGTAAAAGATATGAATAGACACTTCTCAAAAGAAGACATATGAGCAGCCAACAGTTACATGAAAAAATGTTCAATCTCACTAGTCATCAAAGAAATGCAAACTATAACCACACTGAGATACCACCTAACTCCAGTCAGGATGGCCTCATCAATAACACAACAGATGCTGGAGAGGATGTAGCAAAAAGGGAACACTTCTACACTGTTGGTAGGAGTGTAAACTAGTACAGAAACTGTGGGAAATAGTGTGGTGATTCCTAAAAGATCTAAAATCAACCTCTCATATGACTCCGCAATCCCCCTACTGGGAATATACCCAGAGAAAGTCAAATCACTCTATGAAAAAGATACCTACACACGCATGTTTACTGCAGCATTATTTACAATAACAAAACATGAAACCAACCATGCAGCCCATCAAAAGAGGACTGGATTTAACAAAAACATGGTAAATATAACACAATGGAATATTATGCAGTCATAATGAAGGACAAATTTATGAACTTCACAGCAACATGGATGGAATTAGAGGCTATAATACTGAGTGATCTATCACAGAAACAAAAAACCGAGTATCACATATTCTCACTCATAAGTGGACCTTGACAACTATCATAATAGTTAAGAAAGGGATTGGCAGTAGTGGGAAACTGCCAGGGGAGAGTGGGGATGAGATTTGCAGTAGTGAGAAACTGCCTGGGGAGGGAGGAGCACACCTCATCAACAAGGGTACCTGCATAATGAACATTTATATATATAATCCTGAATTGTATTCCACATATTTTTAAATGTTTAAAAAGAAAATATACTGTACATGGAGTCAAAAGTCCTGAGTTCCAGTCCCTGGTCCCCTACTTACTAATATGTAACTCTTGGCATGTCACTTAATGTCTTAGAATCTCAGTTTTCTCATCTTTTAAGTCAGTTCAACATTTCTATCTACCTCCAAAAATGTTGAGATCAAATAAGATATTGTAATGCCAATGGAGCTATTTTGTCCCCCAAGAAACATTTGGCAATATCTGGAAACAATTGTGGTGTTGCAAATGATGAATAAAGAAGCCAGGGATGCTGCAATTATTCTGCAATGCACAGTGTCACAATTTAAAAACCTTGATGTATATTATGTACAATTAAATTATAATGGTTTTATTGGTTAATATTTCTTTAAGCTACATGTAATAGAAGAGGGTTAAATAAAATAGAATATACTAAAAAATGTGTTTTTATCTCATAATAGGCAGTTAGGTCATAAGCAAGCCAGGATCCATGCAGTTACTCAAAAGAATCATCAAATACTCAAGTTACCTCCATATTCTTGCTCCACTATCAGCATTTGGTTAAATGGCTATTATACCTCAAGTCATTGCATCCATATTCAAGGAAGGAATTGGAGTAAAGGAGTTACAAGAAGGATCTGTGTCTCTACTGAGAAATTGACAAGAACTATCAGCTATGCCTATTGGCCCGAATTCTATCACATGACCACCCTTAGGTGCAAGGTACCCTGGATAAGTCTTTTAGCTGGATATGTTGCCTACTCAAACAAAATCTATCTTGGGTAGGTAACTAAAAATGCCTGCCATTGAAATCATAATCTCCGTCTTCATCGTTATAATGACAAAGCACAATAAAGAGTTGATTAAATACATAGAATCCGATCAAGAAAATGTAGATTCATAACTTTAGTTTCTCCATTTCCTAAGTGTATACTAGTCACTTAATCTCCAGGCCCTAGTTGCCACACCTGGAAAAAAGAGGTACAAAAATGCATCCATGAATAGAGTTTGGAAGATTTAATGAGACAGAAAATGTAAAAGCATTTTCATTCATTGAATGCTGAGCAGTTGATAAATGGTATATATTATCATCATCATTATTCTTTAAACACAGTGATCAACTGACTCTTAAACACCAAGTCACTGTCTATTTCCCAATCCATCTCTATTCTTTGATCTCAGGGGCCCAGGCTTGTCTTCCCTCTGAATTATAGAGACTCAGCCTGTAGGTCTTAAGATAAATTTGAGTAGGGAGGCAATCCTCCTATTTCTTATTCACAGAATATCATTTATGTAAATCAATACATTAATGATATTATCATTACAGAGGTCAGACAGTGTTTTTCTGATTTAACAGTCTGATCTATTGAATATACTTTCTATGTTTGCAAAAATATTAGTGCAGGAATATTGTTAGAGGGATATCATATTATCTAATAGTTTACCTAAGTGGAGCATTTCTGGGCTTCATTGTTAGAACATTGTTAACTCTACCTGCTTACCAAACTATTGTTCATAAAAACATTTGGATTAACATTTGCAATTTATTTGGAACTATTCTTAACTAGCTAGACGTAATTGTCAAGAATTTCACAAAACTGGCTTGAGTATGGTGGCTCATGCCTGTGATCCCAACACTTTGGGAGGCAGAGGCAAGAATATTGCCTGAGCTCGGGGGTTTGAAAATAGTCTGGGCAACTTGACAAGACCTCATCTCAACAATAAATCAAAAAATTAGCCAGGCATGGTGGCACACATGTTCTATCTGCAATTGGATTGTAAAGTCCTCAAGGGCAGTGCCCAGATAGTCCCCATCTTTACTATGTCCCAGAGGGAGAACCATGAGCTGCACAATAGACACACAAATATTTCCTCACCCAGGGCCAAACTTAGGCGAGGAAATCAACAAATACTTACTAAGCACCTGCTGGAAGCAAGGCATTCTTCCCTGACCATTTCAGCCACCTTGTTTACATAAAGGCAACATAGGTAAAAATATAAACGAGCCTAAGATTAGGATGACTTGAAAAATATTAATTCTCATTAATATTTCAGGTTTGCTTATTAACTGGATGTAGAGAGGTTTCCCTTACAATCACAAAATTCTAATAACTGCTGGCATTTAATTGTGCTCATCCAATAGTAACTAAGTTGCAGGAGTTTGTGGACTCAGAAGTACAATATGGAGTTGAGTAGTGGTTTTAAATCAAACCTCACACAAAATTGAGGTCCTTCCAAGGTAATTTAGAGGCTGTCTGGGGACAAAAAAGAGACTAGCAGGTGGCAGTCTGATCCTCCACCCTCAATTCAATCAGGATAACTCTCTTCTGAAAGTTTTATATATTGGGATTTTCTGCAGAAAAAAGGGTTCTGTTAATAAAACTTTTTAAAAGAAAACCACTGTAGACAGACGGCTGCTGAGAATCAAAAGACAAGATTCTCAGCATGTTTTAGCATACACCCCATCATTCTCAGCCCATCATTACCTATGAAAAACTACACTGTGTAATGTTGCTGAAGCCCAGTTTTATCTACTCCAGGTGTAAGCATGGCTTACATCAAACACACTGGTTGTCAGGAGAATGAAATGAGGCAACGAATGTGAAAGCGCCAGACACAGAGCAGGCACTCAAAACGTGTTACTTGAGAGTAGTGCAACCCCATCTTTACCTAGAGTGTGAACACTGGCTAATACACTGGTCTTCTAGATATCTAGAACAGACAGGTAACAGTAGCCTCTGTAATACAGCTCACTGTAGTTGGGTTCACCCGACAGCTCTGCCAACCTTCAAATTCCCTGAACCAGAAATATCTTGCCATTTTTAGGGCTCCATTTTACACAGTGGCATTCTTTTCCCTTCACTGTTTATCAACAGTAATTAATTCTTTGGGCCATTATTTGTTTAATATCAGTCTCTCCCTAGATTTTAAGCTCATGTCTCTCTTGTTCAGGGCTGGATCCTAGCAGACAGCACATATCTAGGAATAAATATTCCTGAAAATGTCTTGATGAATAAATGACTAAATAATTCAAGGCAAGACATCTCAATGCTGGGCACCGGGGACATTAAAAAAAGTGCAAAATAACATTTCTTGACATCTCCAGGTCCTGCGAATGACACAGATGGATGCAGATGTTGCTATAATTTATTTCATCCAGAGGAATAAAATTAGATTTTTATATGTATTTGTTACACCAAACAAAAAATTTTTAAATGGTTTTCTAGTTTGGAGGATGTATTTGGGACAGTCTAACTTAAAACACAGGCAATGCCTATCATGAAATTCACTCTAATTTCACAGCTGAAACTGAGATGTAGTAAAAGGACTGTTGATCAAGAAATAAAGCTATAAATATTAAATTACTATGGAAAGGAAAATATCCTAAATAAAGGTTGCTCAGGTAGATACCCTGAATTGCAGGGGATGATGAGCTACAATTGAGCTGCTTTTTACAAAAGCAACTCTGTATGCTAAAACATGTTGAGTTTTATGAGGAATTGGTACTCTAATGATGCTTAATGCTTCTCAAGCAAGGCCACATATCTGAGCTAGTTATATGATTCTTACCTATAGTGACAGTTAAGCTCCACCTATCTCTAATTCTCACGACACACTTTCAGGCTAGTATTATTGTGCTTATTGTATAAATGAGGTAAATCAGGATCCAAAATATAATTCCTCAAAATGACACCTTGGGAAGTAACCCAGCTGGGGTTTGAACCCCAGAATCTCTGACTCTGAAGCCCATGGTCTTGGCACACAGTCAGCCTTGCTTCTTGGAGAAGAAGGGACAGAAGCTTGAGACGTCACAACCTTGCCCCAGACAAGCCCCAAGCACCATTGCATCACCAATGAGATCTAGGGTCGGATGCCTTAGAATACAGACCTGAGTCTCTCGATAGTATTAATTAGCATATGTGAGGCAAGATTGACAAAACAAGAAAGTGTCTCTCTTGGGAAAGCACATCAGTGGTCAATCCATTGACGTCTGGAAGGCGTTCAAGGCATTTCCTACAATAAGCAGAAAATAGATATCCTGTAGGAAGAAAGATTTGTCATGGCTCCATACACATTCCTCCCTCCCTTCCCAGAAGGAATTACTAACCTGAATTGTACTAATCATTTTCTTGCTTTTTTTTTTAATTTCACCACTTACATTTGCCCAGAAATCTCCACATCACCCTGATAGATTGAAGCCTTAGCAAGGTGTATACAAAAGTAAAAGTGTGGTCCAGAAAAAGATTTAAGAAGACTGACCATAAAGGCCACAGTTAACATATATGTAAAATTCAACCAGCCCCACCAAGGAGGTTTGGCGATTGGTGATACCTCACTTCTTGAGGATGTATTTGGGATGGTTTTCTAGCAAGTTCCTTCTGATCTTTTATTGACATATGTAGTTCTCCTTCTAGGGAAATACAAAAAGAAGATAGCTATCTCCCAGAGTTATTTGTTTACATTTCATTTTTAAAAGATATTTCCATGTTTACATATTCATAATTCTATCCATAACAAACCAGAAACATTTCTACAAATTTAAAATTCTTCATATCTCCGTGACTTGCAGACAAAACAGAATCCAGAAGTACATTCTTTCCCTCTCCTCCTTCCCTCCCTTCCTTTTTCATGATGCCCTTGACACACTCTTCTGCTGCCCAGAAAGTCATCTCCCCCAAGACACTGACTTCTGCTCTATGATCTTTCTCTTTATTCACATCCATAGTTGGCTTAATCTCTCATGATCTTAGTCAAAAACCTCAAGATTTCTTATTATAGTGCACTCAGAAATAAGATAGTCCCTTTCCTTCTACTGAACTGACACTCGCTTCCTCCTCTTGTCCCCAAATGGTTTATGATACTTTACTCAGAAGTTTGATTAATGTAAAATACTATATGCAACATCTCCATACTACTCCCTTACATTTTCCTCTTCTGCAATCTCAATTTTTTTTCTAATATCCGCATTTCTCTGACCCATAAAGTTTCATTTTATGGGTCTTTACTTTTGACATTTCATAATTTCTCATGAACATCATAGGCACTGGCTCTACTTTCAAATTCAGATAGAAACAAGTGTATCCCATGATAAATCATGATTAACACAATCAGTAAACCAAAAGGCAGTTACTTTCTGTGGGAAAATATTCTACCAAGGTTCATTTTAAACATTTGACCCAATGTTTTTAGTAACTAGTAGAGTTGTACACAGAGTGGGTGAGTCACAGGCTAGGGAAGTCTCAAAACACACACACACATACACATACACACACACACACACACACACACACACCCTATAATGATGTTCATTTTTCTTTCATAGCTAGTAATAATGAAAATAATAATAGCCTCACTTAATCAAGAGCCTACAGTTTGTCACTCATTGTGTTAAGTTCCATCATCTCATCTAATTCTCTCATCTTATTAACACCATTTCACAGACTATGACATTGAGCTTGGAAAGATTTAGCAATGTGAATATGATCACAACTGATAGATGAAATTCCACTGAATGAGATTATTTGATGGACACCTATCTTCCCCACTAGATGGCAAATGCTAAAGGAAAAGACAGTGTTTGTTGGATTCATTCTGCCTGCCACATATAAGTACACAATAAAATCTTGTTATATAGATAAAATCAAGAAGTATTTTGGTGATGACAATGCTGATAGATGACTTCACTAATGCTTTTAAAACAGAACTCACAGTATAATAATATGACTTAGGCAAAACTTCTTGGAACATAGGTGGTAAACTAAAATCGGCCTGCATTGAATTGAGAGATGTGCAATGAACATGTTTCCTCCGAATGTATATATGACATTAGGCAAGCTCCTTACTCTTTCTTGGGACTGTTTTCTCAGTAATAAGGGTGATGAGTGAGGGAAGGGGTCTTCTTAAACTTGTGAGGCCAAACACATGTATTTAACTCTACTTTCTTTAAAAAAGAAGCTCTAAATTTTTGGTAAATAAACTTGAGTTCATATAAATAACAAGACAAAGAGAAGATGATAGCAAAAAAAAAAAATATTAAAACCAAAAAGATAAAGGAATTGCAACTGTAGGAAAAAAAAAAACCTTAATGCTAAACTGGACATAGGAGAGGCCAAAATTAAGTCCCTGTGTTCTGTAGAATATCAGAAAGTCTCAGTAATTGGGGGTACAAAGTGCATGTGAACAGGAGGACATAGATGGGGTTTGGCAGGTTGAAGATCTAAGGAATAATTAGAATCACAAATTTTCATGAAACCAGAGGCTGTGAGGAAGTCCCCAGGGTAAATGGTGAGTCTTAGCCCCATTTCCCACTGCCCTCCAGAAATGCTCAGTCACATTTATACCCTCCAGACAGAAAACTGGAAACATTTTCTCTGGGGAAAATCTAAAGCCCATTTTAAAAATGACCCCCAGCAGGAAGGAGTTAAGATGGCCACTGTAGAGCAGCAAATCTGGGAAGCTCTCACTCAGTAAGAGTGAGGGTAGACAGTTACTCAGAGCACTTTTGAATTGGTTGGTTATCATGAATCCAGCAAAAGGTCTCTCTGAGTACACAGACTTCAGAAAGACACTGCAGGCATGGAATTCCAAGTGTCCCATCCCCCATCCTGCACCAGCTCCCTGGCAACAAGTGCACAGAAGAGGAAGATCTATTTGGAGAAGAGGGGTGAGTACAGAATTGATTCATTCCCCCTCCCCTCCCCCCAGCCCCCAGCAGTACACCAAACGTCAGTTTCAATGGGAGAAAACCTGTGGTGGGCACCAGAGCCCAGGTGGAACAGAAGGCAATTCCCACTCAGAAAGGGCCTGTTTGCAGGGTTAATATGACTGATGCACCCACCACTGGCACCTGGTAGAGTAGCAGACCAGGGCCCCGTTTTCAGGGCAGGGCAGAGAGTGGGATCCAGCTCCCAATCAAAGAAGACAACCTGAACAGTTTTGGAGGAGTGAAACTCCCAGCAACCAGCAGGAGGCTCCTTGATCACAGAGAACAAAAATGGCAGGAATCGATGTTCCATCCACCCGCTGGGAGGTAGGTAGTATAGGAGATGAGATCATGCTGGAAGAAGGGGGGGCGAGTGATTTTGTCCTGAATTGATTCACCCCTCCCTTCCCTGCAGCTGGCCATCAATCATAAACAGCAGGAGGTGGAAAATCTAACCTGACAAGTTTAGCTGCAGAGAGAAAATCGATAGTAGCAGGACCATCACATGGTGGAGCCCCTCCCTCTCTCACTGAAATAGATGAAAGACCAATGAAAATCCAACTCTCAGAATTTTAAAGAGACAGTACATGAAAAAGTTGCCATCAGAGCAACTTGTCTCAGCTGACAGCCACAGAAATCAGAGAATGGATGGCATGAGTTAACAGGAACCAAGAGAAACATGAAGCAAAACTCAAAGAAATAGTACAGGAAGTAAAAGCAGAGTTGGCCAACTTCAAAAACCCTACTCTGAAATAAGGAAATAAAGAGTTTCATCCTCAAAATCAATAACAAAGTAACAAATATTGAGAGCAGGCTCAGCCAAGCAGAGAAAGGAATCTCAGACCTTGAAGACCAAAGTATGGAATTAACACAGTCTGTTCAAAACCTTAAAAGAAGGAAGAAAGTCTCTAAGAGTTGTCTGACTAATTCAAAAAGTCAAACTTATGCCTGATGGGTATTCCCAAAGTAGAAAGAGAAAATAAAAAATTGGATTTAAAAAACCATGGAACAAATACTCCATGAGGTTATTCTTGCTAGACAGATGAGAATCTAAGTGCAAGAGATCCAGAGAACCCCTGCAAGACATTACATGAGAAGATCATCCCCATACACATAGTAATTTGCCTTCAAAAAGTAATCATGAAAGAAAAAAATCCTAAAGGCAGCAAGAGTGAAAGGCCAGACTACCCACTGGGGAACCCCATTAGACTCACTCTAAACTTATCTGCAGAATGCCACAAGCCAGAAGAGATTGGAGTTCAATTTTTAATGCCCTTAAAGATAAGCAATTCAAACCAAGAATTTCCTGCCCAGCCAAGCTAAGCTTCATCAATGATGGAGAATTAGAATTCTTCCAAGACATCCAATTTCTAAGAGAATATACCACTTCCAAACCAGCCTTCAGGAGACACTTAAGGTGTTGAGCACAGGGAAAAAAAAAAAAAGAATGACCATGCACACCACAAAAGTACAGGCAAACACAGAGCTAACAGATCATACACAGCACCCACAAAAATGAAAACACACAAATATATAAACACAAAAGTTAAAAGGAAACAAAGCTACCTCATAGGAGTCCTATTACAGGGATAAACTCTCACATATAAATAATCACCTTGAACATGAACAGACTAAATGCTCCACTGAAGAGACACAGAGTGGCAAATTGGATTTAAAAAAATTAAAAAAAACTATTATCCAACAACCTGCTTCCTCCAGAAAACCATTCTCACTGCAAAAGACACACACAAAAGATTGGGGGTTGGAAAATTAACTTTCAGGCAAATGGAAAACAGAAGAAAGCAGATGTGGCTATTGTAATATCAGACAAGGCAGTCATTGAGCCATTAAAAATTAAAAAGGATACAGAAGGACACTACATAATGATAAAAGGCTCAATCCACCAGCAAGAAATATCCATCCTAAACATATATGCACCCAACAAGAAGTACCAGGTTTTATAAAACAACTACTAAGCAAACTAAAAAAGGACATTGATTCTCATGCAATCATAGTTAGAGACCTAAATACACTGCTAACATCTTTAGATAGATCATCAAAGCAAAAAATCAACAAGGAGATCTGGAGCTTCAACTCAACACTTGATCAAATGGACTTAACAGACATCTACAGAACACTTCACCCAACAAATACAGAGTATACTTTCTACTCATCAGCACATGGACCATACTCCAAGATCAATCACATTCTTGGGCACAAATTAATATGAGAAAATCTCAAGAGATTGAAATACCACACACCTTCTCAGATTACAGAGAACAAAAATAAATATCACCACCAACAAGATTCTTCCAAATGATACAAAGACAGGGACTATAAACAACATGCTGTTGAAATGACTTCACAGAAATCAAGACAAAAATAAAAAGAATCCTGGAAACAAACAAAAACAAAGACACATCTTACCAGAATCACTGGGATGCCATGAAAGCAGTATTAAGAGAAAATTTAGTCCACTCTCGCAAGATGGCGACCGGGCAACCCGGCGTCTGAAGCCCTCTGCAAGGGAGATCTGCAGTGGGTCTCTGACTCTCGCCCCGGGGGGCTGGGGACTCCAGCATTGCAGCCTGCTCTTCAGACAGAGCTCGGCCATCGCCAACGCTGGAACATCGCAACGACTGGACAGTTTTACTGCATTGCACTGTCCCACCGCTGCCGCAGCCCCTCCCCCCACCAGCGCTCCCGTCCCCGCCGCCGCCGCGGCCTCTGGCACGGGTAGCTCATCACAACCCGGCCCGAGGAGATCCACACCAAACCACTTCAGGGAAGATCTGCTGGGATCACTGCCACCGCTTCTGCGTCCGAGACTGTCCTGCCCGCCCGGCGTGGGGCTCCTGTTGCCTGCTCGGAGGCAGGCATCCATCTTGTTCCTGTCCGGCCCCACCCCCTCTGGGGCGAGCAGATGAGATAGCACCACCTGCTGGCGATTCAAGGTAACAACATTGAAAAGGGAGAAACAAGCTTGATAAAGACATAGACCAAACTTCTGAATCGAGGTTAATCTGAACTGTCCTTCACAGCAGATCAGGGGAACTGACCCTAACTGCAAACTAATTTACCAGCTTGAAAAGAAAACTAGAAATCAGACCTGAAAGGACATTGGACTTAAACGAAATGTCTCAGAGTGTGCTTCATTGATTCTATTAGTTTAATGACTTAATTCTATTTCTACTGTATTGTTCCCTTTTTTCTCTTTTCCTTTTCCTTTTCTTCTCTTTTCTTCTGTCTGTAAACTATGTCTTTGTATAGAGGAACAGCACACTAATAAGGTGGTTGGATAGCTGGTATGTTAGCATCACTATATGTTTTATTTTTGTTTGTATGAGAGTAGGTTCGACTGTAGCTGTGGTCTATTGTTTTTATCTGTTTCAGTATAGGCCTCTCTCTCTATTTGTTGGCATACTCGTTTGTTTCCCCCCTTACTCCTCTATCTGTCCACTCCCCTCTTCAACCCACTATCTGCTCCATTCTCTCCCCTCTGCTAACCACATTTTATTTCAGGGAGTAAACCTACAGCCCCACTGCACGGACAAATTCCAGGGCAGTGGGAAGTGGGTTCCACATTATCCACACGCCTGTCAGCGAATACCAGGACCTGCAGACAGATTTTGAATCACAGTTCTCCCCTTAAGTACATCTCAAAACTGCAAAAAGGACCACCTCCAACCTACAGTGCAACTTCAGAATTGAAGAAAGTAAGAGGACATACATAAAGAATAGGAGATTGAACAAACAGAAGTAAAACCAATCCCGTTACCCCTGAATAACAGAATTAAAGAAGACGGTGACGTGGAAGGAAGGAAAAAGTAGGGAGGGGGAAAAACTGCACAAATGAAGAAAAACCAAAAGAAGAATATAGGTCTTACACAGACCCCTAGGAGGTTAGACAATGAGAAAACAGATTCTGGAACACAGACAATGAAGAGTCCCCAGAATAACTGGCTACATGCAACAAACCCAGACATCAAGACATTAACGGAGAGAATTTTAAAAATTGAGGAGAGACAAGAGGAAAATAGGAAGGAGCGGTTGTCAGAAATGACAGCAGTAAAGAATACTGTGATGGAAATG
>NW_007253056.1:294905-296332 GCF_000164805.1 Carlito syrichta
GGGATCAACTCTTGCATTTCAATTATTAGCCTAAATGTGAACGGACTAAATGCACCACTGAAAAGACATAGATTGACAAAATGGATAAAATATCATCAGGCAACAATCTATTGCCTTCAAGAGACTCACCTCACTAGAAAGGACACCCACAGACTCAAAGTAAGAGGATGGAAAACAAACTTCCAGGCGAACAGAATACAAAAGAAAAGAGGAGTAGCCATCTTAATTTCAGACAAAATACCCTTCAAAGCATTAAAAATTAAAAAAGATACAGAAGGCCACTACATAATGATAAAAGGCTCAATCCATAAACAAGAAATATCTATCTTAAACATATATGCACCCAACATAGGTGCGCCAACTTTCATAAAGCAACTTCTTGGAAAACTAAAGAAAGATATTGACTCTACCACTATCATAACTGGGGACTTTAATACCCCACTCACAACCCTAGACAGATCATCAGGACAAAAAATCAGCAAGGAGATCCGGAACCTCATTGTGACTTTGGACCAAATGGACTTAATTGATACCTACAGAACACTCCATCCAAAGACCACAGAATACACATTCTACTCATCACCACATGGAACATATTCTAAGATCGACCACATACTCGGCCATAAATCAAGCATAAGCAAAGTAAAAGGACCGAAATTCTACCAAACACCTTCTCGGACCACAGTGGAATAAAAATAAACATTGACACCAACAAAGTCCCCCCAAAACCCACAAAGACATGGACACTAAACAACATGATGCTAAACAACTCCTGGGTCAATGACAAAATCAAAACAGGGATCAAAAGATACCTGGAAACAAATGAAAATGAAGAAACATCTTACCAAAATCTCTGGGATGCCCTGAAAGCTGTAGTAAGAGGGGAATTTATATCCCTACAAACACACATGAAGAAAATGGAAGGAACAGAAATTCACAACCTAACAAGCCACCTAAAGAAGGTGGAAAAGCAAGACCACAAAAATCCTAATTTCAGCAGAAGAATCCAGATCACCAAAATAAAAGCCCAAATCCAGGACATAGAAGACAAAAAGATAATACAAAAAATCAATGAAAAAAAAAGCTGGTTCTTCGAAAGGGTAAACAAGATTGATGGTCCCCTAGCTAGACTGACCAAGAAAAAACGAGAAAAAAACCAAATAAGCATAATCAGAAACACAAAAGATGAAGTCACATCTGACCCTGAAGAAATACAAAAGATCATTAGAGACTACTACGTACACTTGTATGGAAACAAACTTGAAAACCATAAGGAAATGGAGGACTTTCTGACATCACACAACCTACCTAGGTTGGAACAAGAAGAAATTGAGACACTAAATAGACCAATAACAATCAAGGAAATCGATTACGTAATAAGAAAACTCCCTACAAAAAGAAGCCCTGGTCCAGATGGCTTCCAGCAG
>NW_007253057.1:0-3462 GCF_000164805.1 Carlito syrichta
GGGGTGTCTGAATGAAACGTAATTGGACACCTAACCCTTAACTGTACCCCACAAAACTATAATAAAAATACTGATTAATTAAAAAAAAAAAAAAAAAAAAGAAATGTTAGCACCACCACCATCAGGACACAGAACAGTCTCACCACACCAAAAGTTTCCTTCTGATGTCCCCTCATATTCACACCTCTCCCTCCTCTAGTCTTGCAACCACCTATTTGACCCCCACTACTATGGCTTTTTCTTTACAAGAATGTCATATACATAGAATTATAGCTTTTGAACCTGGCTTCTTTCACTCAGCATAAACCCTTGAAGATTCATGCAAGGTGTTACATATACCAATAGTTCCTTCTTTTTTATTACTGAACAGTATTCCACAGTAAGGATATATTGCTGTTTAACCATTCACTTATTTAAGACTATTTTGTTGCTTTTAGTTTTAAGCTATTATAAATAAAGCTGCCATGAACACTCAATACAGTTTTTATGTGAATAAAAGCTTTCCTTAGGAAAATACCCAGGAGTGAGTTTGCTGGATCACATGAGAAAAGTATATTCAGCTTTGTAAGAAACTGCCAAGCTGTTTTCCAGAGTGGTGGTGCCACTCTGCCTTCTCAGTGGCAGCAAGTGAATGTCCCAGTGGCTCAGCATTTTGCCAGTACTTGGAATCACCAGGACTTTTTCCTTTAGTCACTCTAATAGGTACGTAGTGATATATCATCATGGCTTTAAACTTGTTAACCATTTTAATGGGCATCTTTTCAAATACAATACACACTGCTTCACTCTCTTAATCAGACAATGCTGAACATAGATTTTTCTGACTCAAAAATCATCCCTATGAAATAAACAATCTCCTACCCTCAGAGATTACTGTAATGTCCACGGTTGTCTTCCTCTTTCCAAAATAGCCCCAGAATTATGTCTGCTTTTTATAGCTTTTAAAATCTTCTCTCTTGTCATTTCTTGCTATTAATGGTATCCAGCCTCTGGCAGACTTTCCTCTTCATTCTCTTCTCAAGCTTAGAAAATAGATAACTAATCTTGTTAGAATTACCTCTAAAAAAAGGCAGTATGTGAGTGAGAAAGCTTGAAGGATTCTTCAGTGAGGAAACTGAAAGCTTTTTGCCCTCATCACTGTACTTAAACTTTCTGACATTCACTCAGTTGCTGAGAAATGTCTAGTAGCTCTATTTCTTAGGCATCCTTAAGGATACCAGCTAAAAGACCACCAGGTAATTGATTGAGCAATTACATTATCAATCTGTGCGATTAACACGAAATCACAATTCTTAGTCAGGAATTAAAAGTTTATCTAAAGCAAAATATAGATAAAATTATCCTGTGTACAGAAATCTAAATGGAAGAGTCTACCTTAAATGTTAAGTTTAAGTATAGTTTCCAAATACTTATACTCTGGTCAAAATTCTGAGCACCTACTAGGTATGCCAAACATTCAAGTGGATGCAAAGACAAATGTAAAGGAATTGTACAATTAGAAAGAATTCAACAGTTCTTTCAAAACATACAGTGGTCATCTGTATACACATTGCTTCTAATTACAGTGATATTTACAATGTCTCCTTGAAGGTCTCTTGATGAGCTGTGTGTAGCTGTGCTGCCAAAAAGCAAATAAGTAAAGCTCATCCTGTCTGCTAAGTATCTTTTCCATCTCTGAACAAGATAAACTACAACACTCTCACGATCCCTATGCAGGCGGCCTGCCTGGGAGACATGGATGGCACCGCCTTCCGGCTCCGGGATCGCCGGCTCTGATTCTTGGCCTGCGAGCGGCTGACTCTTCCTCTCCCCGACTCCTGCGAACCGGTCACGCTCGCCGGCCAATCCAGGCTCTTCCGGGCGCCTCCACCCACAGCCTCGAAACCTGCTCACCAATGGCAGGCGGATCTTGGGTGGGACTTCCGCTATCATTTTAGGCTTAACTACCACCATCTCAACGCAGGCTGCAGGGGCAATCACCAAGAGCGAGAATTTCACAAACTTTGAGCTCGAGCGAACACAAAAGAAGGACAAGATGGAAGGCAGAGTGGCAAGAGCCGGAAGACCAAACCAGCCCCCAAAACCGTGTTTAGAAAAAACAAGGAAAAAGCAGGCAATCAGAACCCCAAGTCCAGGCTGACTTCTGTGCTTATCTCTGCAGGCACGGCTCGGTCCTGAGGTTCTCTCTGGCCCAGTTTCAGCCTTGGAGCCCTCTGCCAAGGGGACAGCAGAAGGCCGATAATGTGGAGCTCTGATTACCCACCCATCAGGACACCGCTGAAGGTCACTGCACTCTCATGTGCACCAGAAGAACAAATCCTGCAAGTTCACGCCGGAATTGCTCGGCCCCTGGTTTTGAACTACTTTCGCATCAGATCTACAAAACCGGACTACTTTAGAGACTTTTCCACAGACTTGTGAGTCAGAGAACTGACAAAACCCTGTCAAATCTTACAGTTCCTTAAAATCCAACACAAACAGCCATAGACGGTTTCTCTCAACAACTTGTTTTAAATGGAACACGGACAGGGCCCCGCGTCCCGAGGAGGCTGGTGCAAAGGCCCTTACACAAGTTTCACTGTCACTTGGCCAACGACATTGGTGAAGGCGGCAGCAGCACTAGTATGTCCAGCAGCCTCTCCCCACTGGCCCAGCGACCCCCCGCTATTACTCTGTATCCCACCTGCTTCCAAGATAAACCTGTTGCTGGGAAAGAACGGGCGAAATGAGAAAAATGGATATTTTGTTGAAGATGACGGTGAGCGACGTGCCGGACTCAAGAAGGAAGATCTATATCGAGGATACTGGAGATGATGACACTGCCACCTCCGAGTTCCGGGCCGGAGTTCTCTACCAACCCTCCAGTGTCCCCACGCGTCTGTGGACCCCGAGCAGGCCCACCGAGGAGGGTCGGCGGAAACGGGCTTGAGTAGTGCGCGGCCTGGACGGCCGGCCATCCATCTTAGGCCCGGCCCGGGAGACCTCGCCGCCCCCCTGCGCCGCCACGGCCCGGCGACATTCTGCGCCCCGGGAAGGGGGCTCGGGATGCGGTGCGGTCCCGATCCCGGACCCCCGGGGTCCCCCGGACTCCCCTGGACTTCCCGCCCCCGGCCCGGCCTCACCTTGACGTGGAAGCGGATGAGCGCCAGGCGGATGCAGTGGGCCATGCAGACCGGCGGCAGGAACCAGACCTTGGGCGGCGGGGTGCCCTTGTTCTGGACATGGCTGACGATCTGCTGCGCCGTCTGGCGCTCGTTGCCCTGACGCTTGACCCACTCGTGCAGCCGGGCCTTCTCGAGCGCGCCGTTGAAGAAGACGAAGAGCTCGATGTTGCCTCCGAAGCAGGCCTTGGCTAGCGCCGCCAGGTAGCCGAGCATGTGGTTCCACTGGCCGCCGCTGACCCAGTCGGTGTAGAAGCCGCCGTAGAGGCGGTGCAGGCAGTTGTCGGCGTCCACCAGCAGG
>NW_007253057.1:4630-8939 GCF_000164805.1 Carlito syrichta
GTCTGTCGTTTCTCCACCGCGACAGGTGGCCCGGCCAGACACACCCAGCTGTGTGAAGATGCAAGGGGTCCGGAGTGTCCGATCTTCCCAGAAGAGACTGAGGTCTTCGGGTCTGGCGGGCGTGCGGGTGCCTGCTTCCCGTTTATTCCCGTTGAGTTCCCGCTGCGGGCGGCCCTTCCTCCGTGGGACTGCAGCTCCTCTTAGGGACGGTGGCTGAGATCCTGTTGTCGCTCCAGCAGCACCTTCTGGAGGGAGCTCCTTGACGTGACTTCTGTTGCAAAACTCTGCCGTCACTGCTCCTAACGTGTTTGCGGTTGATACTGCATATTATGCTTCAGTCAACGTTGTAAAAGGAAGCAGTGTCTTTCAGAATGCAGCGTTTAGAAACCCAGAACTCCTAAGCGTTTCAGAGTGCCGTTTTCACTTACCTTGAACCTTCCATCTGTTCTTTTCCCGGAGAAACCTCTGTAGACGGACGGGATGCGACGGACATGTGTGGCCCAGAAGGCAGCTACTGAGCGGACGGAGCCCGCACTCACCCAGCCTCGTCCTGTAGACCCAAAGAAGCCCCCATTCTCTTCGTGAAAAGGCAAGTGGACATTTTTTGGTTTCTTATAACCAACTCCAATGCAGGCCAATATGATAGATACGTAAGTAAAATGCTCTTGGTGTTTTGTTGACAAGTTGCCTTTAACTTTTTAACGAAACAGACTATGGAAACTTAATGTTGCTTACCCATTCGCAGAAGTAGTGATAGAGGCAGGAGGACATGCTATCTAGAAACACAGTTAGCTACTTAAAGCCATGTCAAATAGCAATTCAGAAGAAACCCCAGGAATAATCAGATTCCCTTTTATGACCCAAGGCAGGGTCACAAGATTGAGTGGTGGTTTTAATCATTTATTTTTCATTCGTAGCATTGTATTCCATATATTTACCTTCGCTGTGTACTTTTAATTTTTAAAAATGCATTAGTGGCCGGGCTCGGTGACTCAGCCTGTAATCCCGCGCTTTGGGAGGCTCAGGTGAGTGAATTGCCTGAGCCTGCGGGTTCAAGACCTGCCTGGGCACTTTGGCGAGACTTCATTTCTACAATAAATCAAAAAAATTAGCCGGGTGTGGTAGCGCATGCCTGTTGTTCCAGCTACTTGGAAGGCTGAGACGGAAGGATCGCTGGAGCCCAGCAGGTCGAGGCTGCGGTGGCCGAGAGCGTGCCACTGCACTCCAGTCTGGGCAACTAAATGAGACTACGACTCAAAAAAAAAAAAAAAAAAAATGCATTAGTGTCAGTACCTGAGATTCTGGAAATAAGTTTCTTTCACTTTAAGTGTAAAAAAGAAAAAAATAAAGGGTACCTGCATAATCAACATTTGTATACCGAACCCTGAATTTTACCCCACATCTTCAAAATAAAAAAAAGAAAAAAGACAGTGTAGCTTGCTGAGGTTCTAGAGTCAACCCACCAAATCTGTCTCTGTGCCCTTGCAAAAATTACTTACCCTATTTGAACCATGGTTTTTATCATCTGTGCAATGAGCACACTACGAGTACTCAACCTCCTGGATGTTTTTGTTTGTTTTTTGGTTTGTTTGGGGTTTTTTTGAGTTGAGGTCTCACTCCGTTGCCTAGGCTGGAATGCAATGGCATGCTCATGGCCGCCTCAGCCTTCCAAGTAGCTGGAACCACAGGCACTTGCCACCATGCCCATCTAATTTTTTTATTTATCCTAGCGGCGAGGTCTCGCCAAGTTGCCCCTGCTGGTCTCAAACCTCTGGACTCAGGCAATCCTCTCCCCTCCACCTCCCAAAGTGCTAGAATTATACGCCTGTGGTTCCAGGTACTTGGAAAGCTGAGGTAGAAAGATTACCTGAGCACAGTAGGTCGAGGCTGTAGTGGCCATGAGCGTTCCACTGCACTCCAGCCTGGGCAACAGAGTGAGACTCCAATTCAAAAAATGAAAAAAATATATAAATAAAATAAGGATTAAATCACAGGCTCAGTGGCTTAGACTGTAATCTCAGCACTTTGGGAGACTGAGACGAGTGGATTGCCTGGGCCTGTGGGTTCGAGACCAGCCCGGGCAACTTGACAAGACCTTGTCTCTACAATAAATCAAAAATTAGTTGGGCGTGGTAGTGCACGCCTCTAGTTCCAGCTACTTGGAAGACTGAGGCAGAGGATCACCACAGCCCAGCAGAGCAGGTCGATGCTGGTGGCTGTGAATGTGCCACTGCACTCCAACCTGGGCAGCAGAGTGAGACTCCAACTCAAAAAAAAAAAAAGTTATGTCTTCTGAGATTCAAAGTATCACAACTAATGACTGGGGACTTTTTTTTCCAACCACTTACTCTTTGGACAGTTCTAAGAGAAACTTAATTTCATGAAGCGATTGCCACACAAGTGAAAAAAAAAATCTGAAAAACAGAAACACTAAAAAGGACATGACCCTATATTAAAAATTATTGCCCCCAAAGAAATCTCAGGAAAAATGTTAGGATTAATAGATAAAGGGAGCCAGCCCTTGGTGTGTAGAAATTACTAATATCTGGCAAACCAGCGAGAGAAATACTTATTTTCAGCATTTCTACTGTTTCAGCAAATTTGTTTTTGGTCACTTTATTATAGCCCAAAGCAGGAGAATATGATTTACTTCATTGTTTCCAAACGAACATGTTTTGTAGTAGAATGAAATCTTTTTTTTTTTTTTTGAGTTGGAGTCTCACTCTGTCACCCAGACTGGAGTGAAGTGGCCACTCCCGGCCACTGCAGCCTCGCCTGCTGGGCTCCGGCGATCCTTCCGCCTTAGCCTTCCAAGTAACCGGAATTACAGGCGCGCGCTACCACACCCGGCTGATTTTTTGATTTATTGTAGAGATGAGGTCTCGCTGCCCAGGCGGGTCTCGAACCCGCGGGCTCAGGCAATCCACTCACCTCAGCCTCCCAAAGGCGCGGGATTACAGGCTGAGCCACCGAGCCCGGCTAGAATAAAATCTTTAATATTATAACTTCTTGAGGCTTCTATCCACCAGCAATAAAAAGGTGAGTTTTCAGTTTTTCAACTAAGGTGATAAGAAACCTCTCTCCCACTCGTGGAATCAGTAGCACCTTGGGAGACCAACAGGCTAGAACTAGGTATAGTCTGTAACCAAAGAAAGAGCAAATTAATCCATGCTTGAGATTTCAGCCTGTAATGTTAATACTAAACCTGATCTGTTAACTGTCAACTTAAATCACCTGGGAGAGCCTGCACTTAACTCTATAGACTTCGTAATGGTAGGTTGGTAACTGATCACACCGCACCAGTGTGTCAGCAGCTGAGAAGTGTTCTTCAGATACTACCATCCCTTCACTACTATGACTTACAACACTGGAGGAGAGCTACATAGAGAGACTAACCAACATTCAAACTCTTGAGACCATGACAAAGTGCATTTCATATTCTAACAACTAATATATAAATTACCTTTTTTTTCTTTTCAGATTTCCAGAAGCTGCGTGTTAGTAACAAAGTTTAAAAAAAAACAACGCACAAAATCGTCAACTGCTGTAGATCGTTTTTTGAGTCTAATTTGAAAACTGGTACCAAATTCTGCATAAGCTTTGAAGTGGTAAGATGGCACCCTATAAGCCAGATCTATAGGCTCTATTTGTCATGTTAAGGGAACACCCTCCATAGTTCGTAGTTATTATGCACTCCTTAGCTTCTGGCTCTGGCTTCGGAGTTCTCTCCATATTAGAGGAGTTGCTTGGGTCTTAAAATGACATCTAAAGGCAGGAAGAAAGATGTTGAGATCAAATACACCTCTCTGGAGGAACAGGAAGTGGGATGGCTTGGGAATTCTTCAGTACTGCCACCACAAGCAGTTACAAGTTTCATTTAACCCTTTAAAACTGGAAGGACCTTGCTGGGTGGCATGGTTCACATGTGTAATCCCAGTACTTTGGGAAACTGAGGTGGGAGGATTGCTTTGAGGCCAGAAGTTCGAAACCAGCCTGGGTAGCATAGCAAGACCTCATCACTACAAAAATTTAAAAAATTAGCCTGGTGTGTTCTCACATGCCTATAATCCCAGCTGCTTGAGAGACTGACACAGAAGATCACTTGAGTCCACTAGTTGGTGGCTGCGCTGAGCTGTGATCATGACACTGCACTCTAGCCTGGGCAACAGAGTGAGACCCTAAGCCAAAAAAAGAAAAGATAAAGCTAAAAGTGCCTTTAGCAGCCTACTTTTTTTTTTTTTTTTTGAGTTGGAGTCTCACTCTGTCGCCCAGACTGGAGTGCAGTGGCCGCTCCCAGAAACCGCAGCCT
>NW_007253057.1:9251-41207 GCF_000164805.1 Carlito syrichta
CACCGAGCCGGGCTAGCAGCCTGCTTTAATTCACAGATCAGAATATGGCAGTGAAGAGGGGAAAGTGACTGTGCAAAGTCAACAGTGAAGCAAAACTCAGCCTGTAATCCTGCGCCTTTGGGAGGCTGAAGTGAGTGGATTGCCTGAGCCCGCGGGTTCGAGACCCACCTGGGCAGCGAGACCTCATCTCTACAATAAATCAAAAAATCAGCCGGGCGTGGTAGCGCACGCCTGTAGTTCCAGCTACTTGGAAGGCTGAGGTGGAAGGATCGCCGGAGCCCAGCAGGTCGAGGCTGCGGTGGCCGGAAGCGGCCACTGCACTCCAGTCTGGGTGACAGAGTGAGACTCCAACTCAAAAAAAAAAAGAAAAGTGGTGCTGAGTTGGGCATATATGCTTTCTTACTTGGAAAACAACATCATGGTTATCTGTTAAATAGTGGCAGAATCTTAGGATCAACTTCTCTGAGTAAATTTTATTTTAAAATGTAATATAAATCAAATGAGATTTTTTTTTTAATTGGGAATTCCCATTAGTACAAAGCTATATTTAAGATTTAATCATCTGGAGACTAGCAATTACTAAGTGGTCTACAGTTGTGCAAACCATAAAAATGTTTCCAGAAGAAGTAATTATACCAGAATATGAATAGTACCCAGGCCTGAACAGCCTGGAGCACATGAACCTGACTTCCTGTGGGGAGATATAAGTGAGAGCCCACAGTCTTCCTGGGAACAGCACAGACTCCTGGCTCAGGCCTGTGACCCTGCTGCCAAAGGAAGAGGTCTGGGTTGACTAGAAAGCAGGGATAAAGTTCTACCTTAAAATGTAATACTGTATCCTCAGAATGGAGCTGTAGGTTTGAGTCTGGGAAAAAGACCTGTCCTAGGAAAGTTGGTTTAAAAAAAGAAAGACTACTCACCACTGCCTCCTCTCCATCCCTCCCCAGCTTTGTGGTACAGGGAGAACTGACCCATCTGGGAGCTTGGGGTCTGGGGCATCCATTTGCCACATGGGCATAAATCAGGAGTAAGGGTTTTGGCACAGTTACTCATGAGACATTAGTCCATTGTATAAAAGACACCTCCAGTTTTGCTAAGCTAGAAAGCACTATATAATATTTTTAAATGAGTTTTCACGTAACTTAAATACAGACTTAGTATTACCCAAACATTTTTCTTGAGCTGTACTGTCCAGTAGAACATTCTGATAGGAAATGTTTTGTACAGTCTAATACAGTAGCCATATATGGCTGTTGACCACTCGATATGTGATTAGTACAACTGAGGAAGTAAATGTGAAATTCCACTTGTAAATTCAATAGCCACACATGTCTAATAGCTACCATATTGGAAGATCTTAATCGCTAAAGGTAAAGTAACTGCAACAGCCTAACCTCATACTAGGTTACATTACATCAGTGATGTAGATGACATTAATGTATTTTGCTTAATGAATTTTTTTCAGTTCAGTCACATTTGAGCAGTGCTTCATAGTTTATAAATTGCCCTTCCTTCAAAAATCTGTTCTGCTCTGATGGCTACCCACTTCTAAAATGTAGAAATTATAAGGCTGCTATTTCTACGTTTTCAGTTCTCCAGCCTAAGCAGCTAAATCTATGACATTGTTCATAGAGTTCTCACCACTTGGAATATGTACTATCGAATGTCTTCACAGTTTGTCAGTAATTTTAAGAATGCCTTGGTCAAGCCGGGCTCAGTGGCTCAGTCTGTAATCCCGCGCCTTTGGGAGGCTGAGGTGAGTGGATTGCCTGAGCCCGCGGGTTCGAGACCCGCCTGGGCAGGTGAGACCTCATCTCTACAATAAATCAAAAAATCAGCTGGGCATGATAGCGCATGCCTGTAATTCCGGCTACTTGGAAGGCTGAGGCGGGAGGATCGCCGGAGCCCAGCAGGTTGAGGCTGCGGTGCCCGGGAGCGGCCACTGCACTCCAGTCTGGGCGACAGAGTGAGACTCCAACTCAAAAAAAAAATTTTTTTTTAAATAATAAAAGAATGCCTTGGTTGGCTGGGCGCAGTAACTCAAGCCTGTAATCCCAGCACTTTAGAGGGATGAGGTGAGAGGATTGCCTGAGCCCGGGGGGTCGAGACTAGCCAGGGCAACTTGCACACCTTCCAAGTTCTAGCTACTTGGAAGGCTGAAGAGAGAGGATCACCTAAGCCCAGCAGGTCAAGGCTGCGGTGGCCATAATCATGCTACTGCATTCCAGCCTGGGCAACAAGTGAGACTCCAACTCAAAAAGTTATTCAGGCATGGAAGTGCATGCCTGTGGTTCTGGCTACTTGGAAGTCTGAGGTGGAAGAATCACCTGAGTCCAGTGGGTCAATGCTGGGGTAGCCATGAGCATGCCGCTGCACTCCAGCCTGGGTGACAGAGTGAGACTCCAACTCAAAAGGCGGCCTTGGTCAATACACCATTCTCAAGCTGTTGGCTGGTGAGCACAGCACAAGATCACAGACTTCCTGAGATCTGATAGGTCTGTGGATGCAGCCTAAGCTTGCATTAATGGTTATAGCAGACATCTCACAGTTCACTTAACATTGGACTTACAGTCCAGCAAACAGCCAGGTCAACTGAAAAATACCATGTAAAAACTTCCACCTGGAGAGTCAAGGTCAGTTTGGGCTCTTAGGTCAAAAGCAACAAACAGCTCTCCCTAATATAAGTAAAAAGTCATTAATTACAAAGATAGGAACTCCAACTGATTTATGGCAGTTGGAGAACCAGCATTAAACTGGGTTTAATAACAAGTTAAGGAAAGTTAATAACAGGCACTAGATGTAACAATACGGCTGGGATGCTGGTGATGACATGGGTAAAGCCCATTCTTATCCTTTAATCATTTGCTTAAAATACAATGTCATGGACAAAAGCAGAATGGACCAAACAGGTAGAGTATCTCCAACCTGTTAGAGAAAATATGGTTCCTTCAGCTTTAATATGGGGAAACAGTTACCTGGATTGACAATATCACTATAACAATTTCTGAGAAAGAAATCTGAATACCTTTAGGAAGGAAAAAGGTATGCTGAGTTTTTTTTAAAAGACATGTTTGTGACATGCATGATAAGACCCTTCAGAAGATATATAAGGGGGACCCCAAAAATCCGGAATTTGTTTATTAAAATATTGTGTATTAATTTTACATGCTTAAACTTCAGTCACCTTCAAAGTACTCTGTTTAATGCAGTATACCTATCAAGACACTTTTTTCACGGCTCAAAACAATTTTTGAACTTGTCAGTTTGAACTCGTCAATTTTGATGCCTTTTAGTGCTTCTGCTGTTTTTTGTTTCACCTCTTCCACACTGGCAAAACATTTCCCTTTGAGGAATTTTTTTCATTCAGGGAAACAAAGTCACTTGGAGTGAGATCAGGTTGATAGGAAGGGTGGGGTAGCGGGGTCATGCTGTTTTGAGTCAAAAACTATTGAACACTCAGTGTGGTATGGGCAGGTGTGCTCATAAATTAATTACCCGTTGTGAAATAGGCAAACATTAAAAGAATCTTCAATGGAAGGCCAAGGCGGAAGGATCACCGGAGCCCAGCAGATTGAGGCTGCGGTGGCCGGGAGCGGCCACTGCACTCCAGTCTGAGTGACGGAGTGAGACTCCAACTCAAGAAGAAAAAAAAAAAGAATCTTCACAAAAATTCACTGAACTCAAACGCAGCCTCTCAACAACACTAGCCGATACACTGATGCTGATGAGTCCCTTGAACACTTACCTGGGGGGAAGCCTTACTACAAGGGACCCGCCCTCCAAAAAAAAAATGCCACTGGGGTGGGGAAAGTTCCCTCACAGAGACTACAAAGCCATGCTTTCTAAGTCTTAAGCCACTAGTTATGTAGTGGAGTACTGTCAAGCATCTAAAGAACTATTGTGTTTTAATTTGACCCACCTGACTTTTTTTTTTTAATTTTTTGCATTTAATATCACAAATTCACTTAACTACACTAAGAAGCCAGTATCACCGGGCTCGGTGGCTCAGCCTGTAATTCCGCGCCTTTGGGAGGCTGAGGTGAGTGGATTGCCTGAGCCCGCGGGCTCGAAACCTGCCTGGGCAGTGAGACCTCATCTCTACAGTAAATCAAAAAATCAGCCGGTCGTGGTAGCGCATGCCTGTAATTCCAGCTACTTGGAAGGCTGAGGAGGAAGGATCGCTGGAGTCCAGCAGGTCGAGGCTGTGGTGGCCGGAAGCGGCCACTGCACTCTAGTCTGGGCGACAGAGTGAGACTCCAACTCAAAAATTTAAAAAAGCCAATATCCACATCTTATCACAAAAATTCTCATAAGAAATACAGACTCCTGCCTGGTGTGGTGGCTCATGCTGTAATCCCAGTAGGTGAAAGGCGAGAGGATTGCCTGAGTCCAGGAGTTTGAGACCAGCTTGGGAAAGTTGGCAAGACCTCGTCCATACAATAAACCAAGAAAAATTAGCTCGGTCTGGTGATGTAAACCTGTAGTTCCAGCTACTTGGAAGGCTCTCCTGAACCCAGGAGGTCAAGGCTGAGGTAGCCATGAGTGTGCCACTTCACTCCAGCCTGTGACAGAGTGAGACTCTGACTCAAAAAAAAGGAAAGAAGCCGGGCTCGGTGGCTCAGCCTGTAATCCTGCGCATTTGGGAGGCTGAAGTGAGTGGATTCACTGAGCCTGCGATTTGAGACCCGGCTAGGCAGCGAGACCTCATCTCTACAATAAATCAAAAAGTCAGCCGGGCGTGGTAGCGCATGCCTGTAATTCCGGCTACTTGGAAGGCTGAGGCGGAAGGATCGCCGGAGCCCAGCAGGTTGAGGCTGCTGTGGCCGGGAGCGGCCACTACACTCCAGTCTGGGCGACAGAGTGAGACTCCAACTCAAAAAAAAAAACGTGAGGGTACTGGAAAATACAACCTTTAATGAGAAATGTGTTTGTTTTCTATTGCTTTTATTTTTAAAAAAATTACCACAAACTTAGTGCCTTAAAACAACACAAACATATTACTTTACAGCTCTGGAAGTCAGAAGTAGAAGTCTACATACACCAGGTCATCAGGGCTACACTTCTTCTGGAGTGTCTTGGAGAGAATTTGTTTCCTTGCCTTTTCCAGTTTTTCCGGGCTGCCCTTGTTCCCTGGCTTTTACCCACATCATTCCAGCCCCACTGTTTCCATCAGAACATCTTCTGTCTCTTTGTTTTCTGCTTTCCTCCTGTGAGGACACTTGTAATTACACTTATGATTAGGGCTCACCTGGATAACCCAGGATAATGTCCCCATGTCAGGATCCCTTAATCACATCTGTCAAGTCCCTTTTGCCAGGTAGGGTAACATTCATAGGTTCAGAAGATGAAGACATGGGCATCTTCTTGGGGGACTTTTTTTTTTTATTTTTAAATCTGTGGGAGCATTCAATTAGAATGCAATGGAGTTCTCATTTGAAACCATGAAAGCCAGGAGGAAGTGACAAAATATTTCTCAAATGCAAAAACAAGAACTGTCAACCCAGAATTAATATACTTAAGGAATGAAGGAGAAATCAAGACATCCTCATATGAAGGAAAACTAAGATAATTTTTGTTGAAAGATCTACCCTAAAAAAAAATAGCTAAAGGAATTTCTCTAAACAGGAAATAATAAAAAATAAAATCATGGACCATTAAGGATGAAGGAAGAGGCTGGGTGCACTGGCTCATGTCTGTAGTTCCAGCACTTCAGGAGGCTGAAGTGGGAGGACTGCTTGAGCCCAGGAGTTCAAGACCAGCCTGGGCAACGTAGTGAGATCTGGCATGGTGGTGCCTGCCTGTAGTACCAGCTACTTGGGAGGCTGATGTGGAAGTATCAGTTGAGCCCAGGAGGTTGAGGCTGCAGTAAGCTGTGAGCACTGCCACAGCATTCTAGCCTGGGCAAGAGAGAGAGACCCTCACAAAAAAAAAAAAAAAGAATGAAGGAAGAAAGGTTAAAAGTAAAAATGAACCGGGCTTGGTGGCTCAGCCTGTAATCCCGCGCCTTTGGGAGGCTGAGGTGAGTGGATTGCCTGAGCCCGCGGGTTCGAGACCTACCTAGGCAAGTTGGCGAGACCTCATCTCTACAATAAATCAAAAACAATGAGCTGGGCGTGGTAGTGCGCGCCTGTAGTTCCAGCTACTTGGAAGGCTGAGGCGGAAGGATCGCTGGAGCCCAGCAGGTGGAGGCTGCGGTTTCTGGGAGCGGCCACTGCACTCCAGTCTGGGCGACAGAGTGAGACTCCAACTCAAAAAAAAAAAAAAAAAAAGTAAAAACGGGTAAATGCAAAATGTAGTTCTTCTATTGACTTTTCACTAGTGATCAAAATGAAAGCATGAATGATAGTATATATAGAGGAAATATTTAATATATGTAAATATATTTAAGACAAATATAATGGGGGAGAGTAAAGGGACACAAAGGTAGGTAAGACTTTTCTACACTTCATGTAGATTAGAGAAATGTTGACACCAGTAGATAGTGATACATGATTTATGCATAATGTAATACTTAGAGCAACCACTAAAGAAGATATACAAAAAGATACACTCAAAAACGTTATAGGTAAATTTTTAAAAATTCTAACAAATAATCAAATAACCCATGGAAAGGCAGGGAAATTAAAACAGAAGAACAGCAACAAAAATCCAGAACAAACAAAATAAAATGGCAGACTTAAGCCCTAATATACATCAATAATCACATTTAATATAAGTGGTTTAAATACACCAACTAGGCCAAGCACAGTGGCTCAAGTCTGTAATCCCAGCACTTTGGGAGGCCGAGGTGAGGTAATTGCCTGAGTCCACGGGTTCAAGAACAGCCTGGAAAACTTGGCGAGACCTCATCTCTACAATAAATCAAAATATTAGCCAGGCATGCTAGTGCATGCTTGTAGTTCCGGCTACTTGGAAGGCTGAGGCGGAAGGATTGCCTGTGCCCAGCATGTCGACGCTGGAGTGGCTGTGAGTGTGCCATTGCACTCCAGCCTGGGTGGCAGATAGAGACTCCAACTCAGATAAATAAATACACCAACTAAAGACAAAGATTGGCAGAGTGTATTAAAAACATGACTCAGCTAGATGGTAACTATATATGGTAACAAGAAACTCATTCCAAATACAAAACTAATATGATCATACCAATTAATGGAGAACAAAATACTTGACAAAATTCAGCCTTCGTTCATGAGAAAAACTCTCAAAAAAATAGGAATAGACAGGAATTTCCTTGACTGATAAAGACCATCTATTAAACAAAAAAACAATCTGGCAGTCAACATTATCCTTAATGTGAAAGACTGAATGATTTTTCCCTAAGATGAAAATAGAGTGAGGATATTCATTCTCACCACTACTATTAAACAAAATACTGAAAGTTCTAGCCTGCACAATAAGAAAAGAAAAAGCACACAGATGAGAAAGGAAGAAAAAAAAATTGTACCTGGCTGGGCGCAGTGGCTCTGCCTGTAATCCCAGCACTTTGGGAGGCCAGGGCGAGAGGATTGCCTGAACCTGGGGGCTCGAGACCAGCCTGGGCAACTTGGTGAGACCTCATCACTAAAATAAATAAATAAATAAATAAATAAGCCAGGCGTGGTAGCACACGCCCTTAGTTCCAGATACTTGGATAGCTGAGATGAAAGGACCACCTAAACCCAGCAGGTTGAGGCTGCGGTAGCCATGAGTGTGCCACTACACTCCAGCCTGGGCAACAGAATGAGACTCCTACTCAAAAAAGAAAGAAATGAAAAAAATTGTATCTATATACAGATAATGTGATTGTCTACATAGAAAATACCAAAGAAGGCCGGGCTCAGTGGCTCAGCCTGTAATCCCAGCGCTTTGGGAGGCTGAGGTGAGTGGATTGCCTGAGTCTGCCGGTTCGAGACCCACCCAGGCAACTTGGCGAGACCTCATCTCTACAATAAATCAAAAAATTAGCCGGCGTGGTAGCGCACACCTGTAGTCCAGCTACTTGGAAGGCTGAGGCAGAAGGATCGCCGGAGCCCAGCCGATCAAGGCTGCAGTGGCTCAGTCGTCCTCCATCCGCTGATTCCCGCAGCTTCCAGCCCGTAAGGGGAGGCTCTGGGCCGAGCAGGCTGGGAGCCCTGCCAGGCTGGAGCGCTGCGGGCTGGCGGCTTCCTCGTTAAACCCCGCGCCCAGCACTGCCTAGTGCGGCCCTGTCTAGTTGGGGCTGAGGGCGGCCCCAGGCCGCCCGCACTTGGCCTCACACTCTTCCCGGGAGCTTCGCTGGCTCGTGAGTGATTTCGTCCTTGCACCCGCAGGGCCCCATTCGAACCAAAACCGTGAAGAAGGCGGCCCGGGTCATCACTGAGAAGTACTACACGCGCCTGGGCAATGACTTCCAGAACAAGCGCGTGTGCGAAGAGATCGCCATTATTACCAACAAGAAGCTCCGCTACTACTATGTCACGCATCTGATGAAGCAGATCCAGGGGAGCCCGGTGAGAGGCATCTCCATCAAGTTGCAGGAGGAGGAGAGAGAAAGGAGGGACAATTACAGTCTGGAGGTCTCAGCCCTGGATCAGGAGATCATTGAAGTAGATCCTGACACTAAGGAAATGCTGAAGCTTTTGGACTTTGGCAGTCTGTCCGACCTGCAGGTCACTCAGCCGACAGTTGGGATGAACTTCAAAACACCACGAGGAGCAGTTTGAGTACTTCTGTGATGCCATAATATTTTCAATAAACCTGGGACAACAACGACAAAAAAAAAAAAAAGAAATCATAACTAAATAGAGATATATGATATTTGTAGATTGGAAGACTCAGCACAGCAAGCTTCCCTAAATTAATAGATTTAATGCAATTCCTATCAAAATGAAAATAAGATTTGTTGTGTTATTCAAAGTTTTTTATGAAAATGCAAAGGAACTAGAATACTTATAATAGTTCTCCAAAAGAAGCATAGAGTGAGAAGAATCAGCCTATCAGTCAACAAAACATGTGTGGTGTTGGTGATGATAGATATAGACCAGTTGGACTAAATGGAGAACCCAGAAATAGCTTCACAGCAAATATGACCAACTGATTTCTGACAAAAATTACAAAAACAATTTGATGAAGGAGTGATAGTTTTTTCAACAAATGTTGCTAGAACAATGCATAATCCATAAGCAAAAGAAAACAAAACAAAAAAGTGACCATCAAATGCTACAGAATGTTTAACTCAAAATGTGTCATTAACTCAAATGTAAAACAAAAACTATAAAACTCTTAGAATAAAACACAAGAGAAATTATCTGGGACCTAGGATGAGGCAAATATTTCTTTCTTTTTTTTTTTTTGAGTTGGAGTCTCACTCTGTCGCCCAGACTGGAGTGCAGTGGCCGCTCCTGGCCACCACAGCCTTCACCTGCTGGGCTCTGGCGATCCTTCCGCCTCAGCCTTCCAAGTAAATGGAACTACAGGCGCATGCTACCACACCTGGCTAATTTTTTTTATTTACTGTAGAGATGAGGTCTTGCCAAGTTGCCCAGGTAGGTCTCGAACTCGCAGGCTCAGGCAATCCACTCACCTCAGCCTCCCAAAGGCGTGGGATTACAGGCTGAGCCACCGAGCCCGGCTTGAGGCAAATATTTCTATTAGAATTTGCAACAAAACACTGTCTGTCCATAAAAGAAAAAATTAATAAACTGACTTAATCAAAATTTAAAACACCTACTTTATGAAAGATTCTGTTCTTAGGATGAAAAACAACTATGCAATGGGAGAAAATATTTGCAAACCGTATATCTGACAATCGACTAGTATGTAGACCATTTAAAGACTCCTCTCAACCCAACAGCATAAAACCAAACCATGTAATAAGAACATGGTCAAAAGACATGAAGAGACATGTTACTGAAGAGGATATGTGTATGGCAAATAAGTACATGCAAAGACATTCAACATCACAAGCCATTAGGAAGACACAAACTAAGACCATGGTGAGATATTACTATGCACCTATTAGAACAGCTAAAATAAAAAAATAGCAAAAATACCAAATGCTGACAAGGATGCTGAGAAAGGATGAACTGCTTGTGGGAATGTAAAATGCACTTTGCATAAATAGTAAGGCAGCTTATTTAACAACTAAACATGTAACTACATACAACCCAGCAATTGCACTCCCCGTGTACTTATCTCAGAGAAATGAGGACCTGTACATTAATGTTCATAGCAACTGAACATTAATTTTTTAAAATTAACATTACTTTATAAATTATTAACATTTTTTATTCATAAAAGCCAAAATCAAAAACAACTCAGATGTCCTCCAGCAGCTGAATGGCTAAATAAACTGGTATAGCCAGGCATAGTGGCTCACACCTGTAATCCCAGTATTTGGGGAGGCGGAGGCAAGAGGATTTCCTGAGCTTAGGGGTTGGAGACCAGCCTAAGCAATATGACAAGACCTCATCTCTACAATAAATAAAAAATCAACCAGGCATGGTGACACATGCCTGTGGTTCCAGCTACTTGGAAGAATGAGACGGAAGGATTGCTTGAGCCCAGCAGGTGGAGGATGCCGTGACTGTGAGCATGCTGCTGCACTCCAGCCTGGGTGGCAGAGTGAGACTCCAACTCAAAAAAATAAAAAAAATAAACTGTGGTATAGTCATATCATGGAATGCTACTTAGCAATAAAAATAAATGAACTATTGACACAAGCACCAACTTGAGTGAACCTGAAGAACAGAGTGTGAATATGCTGAATGAAGGAAAAAGATCAATCTTAAAAAGTCACATTATGTAACATTTTTGAAATGACAAAATTATAAATATGGAAAATGGACTAGTGGTTGCCAACAGCTAGAAGTAGTTGGGAGGGGATGTTTACAAAAGGACAGCACAAGAAAGATCTTTATGGTGATGAAATTATACAGTCATGGTCACATGAATATACATGTGTGATAAAATAATAGAATCATATATAAATTTTATTTGTGGCTTTGATATTGTACTGTAGTTATTATGATGTAACCAATGAGAGAAGTTGGGTGAAGGATACATGAGACCTCTTTATACTGTCTTTGCAACTTCCTGTGAATCAATGATTTCAAAATTAAATTTAAAAACATGTAAATGTTCTAAATACCCTTATTATAGGGCAGAGATAGATTGAATAACCAAAATCATAATTCAATCATATACTGCCATTCTTCATATGAAGAAACTCACTTTGAATTTAAAAAACAAAAAACTTAGCCGGGCTCAGTGACTCAGCCTGTAATCCCGCGCTTTGGGAGGCTGAGGTGAGAGGATTGCCTGAGCCCGCGGGTTCAAGACCCGCCCGGGCAACTTGGCAAGAACTCATCTCTACACTAAATCAAAAAATTAGCCGGGCGTGGTAACACGCGCCTGTAGTTCCAGCTACTTGGAAGGCTGAAGCAGAAGGATCGCCGGAGCCCAGCAGGTCGAGGCTGCAGTGACCGGGAGCAGCCACTGCACTCCAGTCTGGGCGACAGTGAGACTCCAACTCAAAAAAAAAGAAAAAAGAAACTTAAACAGGTTAAAAGCAAAAAGATATGCTATGCTAACAGTAATCAACGGGAAGCTAACATAGCTAAATCAATATTAAACAAAATTCCAGAGCAAATAATACTATCAGGAATAAAAAGCATCATTGTATCAGGATAAAGGATAAACTCCTCAAAATGACATAACAAATCTATATATTTTTGCACCTAATAACAGAGCTTCATAATACATAAAGCAAAAATTGATAAAACTGAAGAAAAATAGGGAATCCCACAATTATAGTTGGAGATTTCAGCATATAGTTGGAGATATACAGCACCCCTATAGTAAGTAAGCAGCCTTCAGCATAGCTTCCAACTATTCCTACCTTGTATTCATGCCTTTACTTACTCTCTCCTTTAGAAGTTTGCTAGGGCTGCTATAACAAACTACCACATACTGGATGAGATAAACGCTATAACAAAGTACCACATACTAGATGAGATAAACACAGAAATTTATTTCCTCATGATTCTGTGGACTGGAAGTCCAGTATCAAGCTGTTGGCAAGGCTGGTTTCTTCTGAGGAGATATATCCTTAGCTTTAGAAGTCTATGTACTCTGTGTCTTCTCATGATCTTCCTTCTATGTATGTCTGGGTCCTAACCTCCTCTTCCTATAAGGACACCAGTCATATGACCTCATTTTACTCTTATTACCTCTTCAAAGGTTCTGTCTCCAAATAGTTACATTCTGAGGTACTAGGGATTAAAATTGCAGCATATAAGTGGAGTAGGGGGACACAATTTAGCCCAAAACACCTCCCCTTAAATGTGAGCTGAAGAAGATCTAAATAAAGAGAGAGATTAATTCTTCGGTCAGAAGACTTGACATTGTTGAGATGTCAAATTTATCTATAGGTTGAACACAAACCCAGTCAAAATTGCAGCAGACTTTTTCATAGTAATTGACATGCTGATTCTAAATTTCACATGAAAATTAAAGGAACCACAATGGTCAAAAAAATTGTTTTTATGAAAAAGAAAAAGAACAAAGAAGGAAAAACTACATTACCTTATTCTAAGACTGACTATAAAACAAGAGTATCTGCCATCAGTGGGTACAAGAGAAAAAGAAGAAGAAAAAAAACCCAGAGTAACTAAGACAGTATATACTGGCATCATGATAGACAATCAGATCAATGTAATAAATAGGGAGTCTAGACCTAGACCTACATGGGGTTAATTGCAACAAAAGTGCAAAGGCAATTCATAAGAAAAATAATATTTTCAATAAGTGGTATTATACAATTAGATACTCATATGGAAGTAAAATAGATAAATAAATGTCATCCATACTCCAAACTATGTAAAAAATTTAACTCAAAATAGTTGTTAGACCTAAATGTACAGACTAAAACTGTAGAAGGTCCAGATCAAAACATAGTAGGAAATATTTGTGACCATTGGTTAAAGATTTCTTAGATTGTACCAAAGACATGATCCATAAAAGAAAAATTGGAAAATTGAACTTTACCAAACTTAAGAACTTTGCTCTTAGAAAGACACTGTTAAGATAATAAAACAAATATAAGTTATGGTGGTAGAAAATGTTTGTAAATCACACACATGACAAATATTTGCATTTATAATATACAATAAAAACTTTAAAACCTCAGTGATAAGGAAAACATCTCAAAATATAATTTGGGCAAATAATTTGAACAGACTCATTATGAAACAAAATATACAGATGATGGAAAATCACATGAAATGATGGTCAACATCATTAGTATTATAGAAATGAAAATTAAAAGCACAATGAAATTTGACAGAGCAGGAAGCTCTAGGAATCCAACCCTCCACAAAAACAACTGAATTGTCAGGTACTGTCTGAGGCAACTATTTTGCAGCACTAGTCTAGTAAAACACTTGAAGTTTCCAGGGGAGCATTTGATAAAAAGGCTGGTAAATTTCATGATATTTCAGTGAATTTGAGCTCTTGCAATGTAGGGCCTACCATTCCTTATACCCCAGCACACCAGCATGTATCAGTGGGAGCAGTGGCCAGTTCCTGGTGTGGTTTATTGAAGACAGGATGACCAATAAGAACCTTGTCCGAGGCCGGGCTCGGTGGCTCAGCCTGTAATCCTGCTCTTTGGGAGGCCGAGGTGAGTGAACTGCCTGAGCCCGCGGGTTCAAGACCCGCTTGGGCAACTTGGCGAGACCTTGTCTCTACAATAAATTTTAAAAAAATTAGCCGGGCATGGTACCACGCGCCTGTAGTTCCAGCTACTTGGAAGGCTGAGGCGGAAGGATCGCTGGAGCCCAGCAAGTCGAGGCTGCAGTGGCCGGGAGCAGCCACTGCACTCCAGTCTGGGCAACAGAGTAAAACTCCAACTAAAAAAAAAAGGAAAGAAAGAAAAGAACCTTGTCCGTTGAGCACGGTGGCTCACATCTGTAATCCCAGCACTTTGGGAGGCCAAGGTGAGAGGATTGCCTAAACCCACGGGTTCGAGACCAGCCTGGGCAACATGGCGAGACCTCATCTCTACAATAAATCAAAAAATTAGCTAAGCATGATGGCGCACGTCTGTAGTTCCAGCTACTTGCAAGGTTGAAGCGGAAGGATCGCCTGAGCCCAGCAGGTGGAGGCTGTGGTGGCCATGAGTGTGCCAGTGCACTCCAGCCTGTCTGACAGAGTGAGATTCCCATTAAAAAAAGAAAAAGAAACTTGTCCTCCAAAAGTTAGAATTGTAGATTTTAATTGCTGATCACTAGTTTTGATCGCTGAAGGATCAGCATAGAGGTTAGCCATTGTTTAACCCCCTAGGGGTAAAGAGGCTGGAGACAGGAGAGGATTTATAGAATGCACTTTATTTTTAAGTACTTTTTTAGAGGATTAAAGAGAAAGTACTTCTGTTTTCCTCTTTTGCAAGCCAGAAATTTAAGAAAATCTTTGTCATATCACTAATTGATCTGGAAGCCACAATGGAACGGGAACTCAGTGACTACACACAGCAAAGAACACACATTTTTCAAAAATAGTTTGAAAAAGTTAAAAATGGATGACTTTTGCCATCAACAAGCAAAAATCAGCAATCCCAAAAATTAGAATTCCAGAATTACTCAAAATGTTCAGTTATAGCAAAAGATATAAAAACATACAAAGAAACAGACAATGGAAATTACCACATCTAAAGAGCAAAAAGAAAAAAGAATAAGTAAAATGAACTAATCCTGAGAGATCTGTGAGACACGACCAAATGTATTGACATAAAAAATGTAGAAATACCAAAAGGAGGAGAGAGAAAGGGACAGAAAAAATTTGAAAAAATAGTGGCCAAAATGTTTACAGAGCCAATGAAGACATTACTATTTCCAAAAAGTTCAATCAACTCTAAACCATATAAACTCAAAAAGATCTATACCAAGAAACTATCATTAAATTGTCAAAGACTAAGAGAGGATTTTAAAAGCAGGAAAAGAGAAGCAACTCATGACATACAAGGGATCCTCAGTAAGATTAACAGTTGATTTCATTCCGAAAACATGAAGGTCACAAATCAGTGGGAAGACATACTTAAAGTCCTGGAAGAAAAAAACTCAACCCAGAATCATGGTTAAATATGAGGCAAAACTATGGGTATACCTCAGAGATGTTGTGGGCTCACTCCACCAACCACTGCAATAAAGCAAATATTTCAATAAAATGAATCAAATGATTTCTTTGGTTACCCAGTACATATAAAAGTTATGTTTATACTATACTGTAGCCTATGATGTACACTACATGATTATATCTAAAAACATGAACATACTTTAATTAAAAATCACTTTATTGATATAAAAAAGCAAAAAACTATCCAAGTCTTTAATGAGTCATAATCTTTTTGCTGGTGGAGGGTCTTACTTCAGTGTTAATAGCTGCTCACTGATCAGGGTGGTGGTTGCTGAAGGTTAGGGTGGCTGTGGAAGTTTCTGAAAATAAGACAACAATGAAGTTTGCTTCAGCAATGCTTCCTTTCACAACAGATTTCTCTGTAATAGGTGATGCGCTTTGATGGCATTTTACCCACAGTAGAACCTCTCTCAAAATTGGAGTCAGTCTTCTCAAACCATGCTACTGCTTTATCAACTAAATTTATAGAATACTCTAAATCCTTTGTTGTCTTTCAACAATGTTCACATCACCAGGAGTAAATTCTGTCTTGAACCACTTTCTTTGTTCGACCAACAGAAGCAATGCCTCATCAGTTCAAGTTTGATCATGAGATTGCAGCAATTAAGTCACATCTTCAGGCTCCATTTCTAATTCTCATTCTCTTACTATTTCCACCATATCTGCAGTGATTCCTCCACTGAAGTCTTGAACCCTTCAGAGTCATCTCTGAGGGCTAGAATAAACTTCTTCCAAACTCCTATTAATCGTTAATAGGTTGACTTCTCCTACAAATCACAAATGTTCTTAACGGCATCAAGAATAGTGGATCCTTTCTAGATGCCTTTCAATTTACTTTGCTCAGGTCCACCAGAGGAATTACTATCTGTGGCAGCTATATTTTTACAAAATGTATCTCTCAAATAATAATAATTGAAATTTAAAACTACTCCTTGATCCATTATAGACTACAGAAGGGATGTTTGTGTTAGCAGGCCTGAACAACACTAATCTCCTTGCACATCTCCATCAGAGCTCTTGGGTGGCCAGGGGTATTATTAATGAGCAGTAATATTTTTAAAGGAAACTTTTTTCCAGAGCAGTTTCAAGTATTTAGTATGCCATGCTGTAAATAAATGTACTGTCATGCAGGCTGTGTTGTTTTATTTACAGAGCACAGGCAGAGTGATTTTTAGCATCATTCTTTTTTTTTTTTTTGAGTCAGAGTCTCTATCATCCAGGCTGGAGTGCAGTGGCACAATCACAGCTCACTGCAACCTTGACCTCCTAGGCTCAGACGATCCTTCTGCTTCAGCATCCTGAGTAGTTGGTACTGTAGGCACATGCCACCATGCCCAGCTAATTTGTTGTTGTCGTAGGGGCTAGTTCTCACTATGTTTCCCAGGCTGCTCTCAAAATCCTTGGCTCAAGTGATTCTCCCACTTCAGCATCCAAAAGTGCTGGGATTATAGGTATGCCACAGCACATGGCCAATTTAGCATCATTCTTAAAGACCCAAGGACTTCAGAATAGTAAATGAGCATGGATTTCATGATCTTTTTTTTTTTTTTTTTTGAGTTGGAGTCTCATCTGTCACCCAGAATGGAGTGCAGTGGCCGCTCCCGGCCACCGCAGCCTCAACCTGCTGGGCTCTGGTGATCCTTCTGCCTCAGCCTTCCAAGTAACTGGAACTACAGGTGCGCACTACCGCGCCCGTCTAATTTTTGATTTATTGTAGAGATGAGGTCTCGTCAAGTTGCCCAGGCGGCTCTCAAGCCAGCGGGCTCAGGCAATCCACTCACCTCGGCCTCTCAAAGTGCTGGGATTAGAGGCTGAGCCACCGAGCCCAGCCATGATCATTTTTTAAGTAGTTAATAAAGTTACTACTTGCATTAGCTCCAAACCAGAGAGTCAACCTGTTCTTTGAAGCTTTGAAGGTAGGCAATTAATTTTTCCTCTATAGCTATGCAAGACCTGGATGGTGTCATCTTCCAACATAAGGCTGTTTCATCTGCACTGAAAATATGTTGTTTCGAGTAGCCACCTTCATCAATAATTTTAGCTAAACCTTCTAGATAACTTGGGGTATCTTATACGTCAGCACTTGCTGCTTCACTCCGTACTTCTGTGTTATGAAGATGATTTCTTTCCTTAAGTCTCACAAACCAACCTCTGTTAGCTTCAAACATTTCTTCTGCAGTTTTCTCACCTCTCAGTTTTTACAGAATTGAAGAGTTAGAACCTTGCTTTGGGTTAGGCTTTGGCTTAAGGGAATGGTGTGGCTGGTTTGATTTATTCAGACCACTCAAACTTTCTTCATTAGCAATAAGGCTGTTTTCCTTTCTTATCATTTGTGTGTTCACTAGAGTAGCAGTTTTTAATTTATTTCAAGAACTTTTCTTTTGAATTCACAACCTGGCTAACTCTTGACACAAAAGTCCTAGATTTTGACCTGTATTGGCTTTTGATATGCCTTCCTCACTAAGTCTAATCATGCCTAGCTCTTGATTTAAAATGAGAGATGTATAATTCATTCTGTCACTTGAATTTTTAGAGGCCAGTGTAGAGTAATTAATTGCCCTAATTTCAATATTTTTGTGTCTCAGGGAATGGGAAAGCCAAAGTAGAAGGAGAGAGCTGAAGGGACGTCCAGTCTGTGGAGCACACCCAACATTTATCAATTAAGGTTGTCATCTTATATGGATGTGGTATGTTGTACCCTAAAACAATTACAAGGTGGGCTCAGTGGCTCAGCCTGTAATCCTGCACCTTTGGGAGGCTGAGGTGAGTGGATTGCCTGAGCCCACAGGTTCAAGACCCGCCTGGACAACTTGGCGAGACCTCATCTCTACAATAAATCAAAAAATAAGCCGGGCGTGGTAGCGCATGCCTGTACTTCCAACTACTTGGTGGAAGGCTGAGGCTGAAGGATTGCTGGAGCCCAGCAGGTCGAGGCTGTGGTGGCCGGGAGCGGCCACTGCACTCCAGTCTGGGTGACAGAGTGAGACTCCAACTCAAAAAAAAAAAGAAAAGAAATATAATAACAAAGAAAAATTTGAAATATTGCAAAAATTATCAAAATGTGTAACAGAGACACAAAGTGAACACGTGCTATTGGAAAAATGATTTTGAGAGCCTGGGTTAATGCAAGTTTGCCACATGCCTTAAACGTATAAAAAATGTAATTTTTGCAAAGTATAGCATAGTGAAGCACAATAAAATACTTCAAGAATGAAAGAGAAATTAAGACATTCTCAGGCAAAAAGCTGAGGAAGTTCATTACCAGTAGATGTGCCATATCAGAAATGCTAAAGGGAGTCCTTCATGCTGAAATAAAAGAACAGCAGACAGTACCTTGAAGTCATAAGAAAAAATGAAGAGGCCATTGCCTAACTAGACTCTGGTGTGGCCATGTTTCCTGGCTCTGGCCCCTTTCCTTACCTTGGGGAGGTGAATCTCCTCTTTCTTCCTCTCTCTCTTTAATTTACTTTTTAAAGAAACAATATTTTCTAATCCAAAAAGAAAAAATGAAGAACATTATAAAGGCAACTTCATAGGTAAATATAAAATACAGTATTTTTAGTTTCATTTGTTACTTCTTTTTTTTCTTGTTTCTTTTTCTTTTTTTTTTTTTTTTTGAGTTGGAGTCTCACTCTGTCACCCAAACTGGAGTGCAGTGGCCGCTCCCGGCCACCGCAGCCTCAACCTGCTGGGCTCCGGCGATCCTTCCACCTCAGCCTTCCAAGTAGCCAGAATTACAGGCATTCACTACGACACCCGGCTGATTTTTTTATTTATTGTAGAGATGAGGTCTCACTGCCCAGATGGGTCTCGAACTTGCGGGCTCAGGCAATCCACTCACCTCAGCCTCCCAAAGGTGCAGGATTACAGGCTGAGCCACCGAGCCCGGCTTCTTTTTCTTTAATTTTTCTTTTTTCGTGTGTGTGTGTGTGTGTGTGTGTGTGTGTGTGTGTGTGTGTGTGTTGAAGTCTCATCTACCACTCAGGCTGGAGTGCAGTGGCACAATCAAGGCTACCATAGCCTCAATCTGCTGGACTCAGATGATCCTTCTGCCCCAACCTTCTAAGTAGCTGGGATTACAGGCACTTGCCACCATGCCTGTCTAAATGTTTGATTTATTGTAGAGACAAGGTCTCACCATGTTGCTCAGGCTGGTCTTGAACTTGGGGCTCAGGCATGCCAGAGTCCAGCTCCAGCAGGCCAAGGTTTCCTGAAAGAGGGACAGCGTCGGCACAGGAGAAAAAACTTGGACACTGACTCTGCTGCAGGCAGGACAAATGCTGATTTATTGTCTTTTTCAACTCTTTTTATACCCTACATGTTTTTTGTTTTCAAGGCAATCAGTTACAATTTAATGGACCAGACAGGCAATGTATCTTTTTTCATCCTGTTTTGATTTTAAAACATTATCATCCTAAACTATAAGTTTTATAAAATTCTAACCTTTTTAAATGATTACCATTTCTTAATGTCCATACAGAACTTACTTATTCCTATAACTATTACATTATAAATCACTATCAAGTTTAAGCACTATAATTATCACATAGATTAACAAGTCACACCTGTGACCTTTACACAGCAATCTGCAGCTAGCTGGGGTAAAGCAACATTTTCAAGGTTTCTTGGCTGCAAGTTGGCCTGACTAGTTTTCCCTAATTTCTATTCACACCTGGTGTTTACAATCTGCGTTAATTATTTCCTGCCAGGGAGAATGAGATTTAATGTTTGTAAAACAAAAGACCTCTAGGGTTCAAGTCACCTTAGTCACAATCCCTAACCAGAATTACAAGCCTCCTTAACAAAGGGAAGTAAAGGCAAGAGTGCTGTAATATTTATGGGATTGTTAATTTTTCAAGCATAATACACCACATGTAGAAATTAAGAAATTAAGTAAATATAATTTTTGCATTGGCACTCTTCCTAATAATACAAACTGTAGCTTCTCAAATTTCTCCAATTAGTTGCCAATCAGAAGAAATAAAATCTTACAAGTAGTTATCTACCCACACCTGCTATTTAAAATCTCTATTGATTAGTTTCCTGACAAGGCCAATGAGTTCCCTGACAAACATTAAATTGAGTACTTTCTGATAACAAAAGTAGAAGAAGCAAGAGTCTCAGCTGCCCAGGTTTGCTTTGCGACCCGGGGTCTTCAGCCCCCTGGACTTTGTCAGCAGGAAGGCCTCCATGGCTGGCTCCCGACACAGGCAGTCCTCTTGTCTCAGCCTCCCAAAGTGTTGGGATTACAAAATGCAAGCCACGGCTCCTGGCTTCTCTTTATTTAATATTAATTATATGGCAAGTGCATAAAACAATTTTAAATCTATGTCACTGAGACTATAATGCATAAGGTGTAAATTTGTGACAATAACAACACAATGAAGGAGGAACAGAGATGTGTAGGAGCAGAGTGCAAACTACTAAAGCGAACTAGCATTATTTAAGTGAGGTTGCTGTAAGTTTGAGATGTTAATTGTAGTCCTCATGGTAATCAGTAAAAGAATAACCCAAACAATATACAGAGAGGGAAATCAAAATAGTGCACTGTAGAAAATCAGCTGAGTATCAATAAGAGGCAGTAATGTAAGAATTGAGGAAACAAAAACATAGAAGACAAATAGCTAATGGAACAGGTACAGTCTTCTTTCTAAGTAATCATATTACATTTAAATGGATTCATCTTTCCCATCAAAACACAGGTTTGAAAGGTCAAATTAAAAACAGGATCCGCCAGGCTTGTTGGCTCAGCCTGTAATCCCGTGCTTTGAGAGACCAAGGTGAGTGAATTGCCTGAGCCCACAGGTTCGAGACCTGCCTGGCAACTTGGCAAGACCTCATCTCTACAATAAATCAAAAAATCAGCCAGGCATGGTAGCGTGTGCCTGTAATTCCAGCTACTTGGAAGGCTACTTGGAATTCCAGAGGTGGAAGGATCACCGGAGCCCAGCAGATCGAGGCTGCGGTGGCTGGGAGTGGCCACTGCACTCCAGTCTGGGCGACAGAGTGAGACTCCAACTCAAAAAAAATAAAAAATAAAAACAGGATCCTTCAATATACTGTCTATAAGATATTTACTTTATTTTTTTCACATGAAAGTTTTAAGTTTATAAAGCTGGTCGTGAAAAACCCACACAGTGGCCACAGATATTGTCACTGCATCATCCTTAGACCTTTGCCTTCTTGCCAACAACTACACTGACCCTGACTTTCTTCTTTCTGTTCTTTTTTTTTTGTTTTGAGTCGGAGTCTCACTCTGTCGCCCAGACTAGAGTGCAGTAGCCACTCCCAGCCACCACAGCCTCGACCTACTGGGCTCCAGCAATCCTTCCGCCTCAGCCTTCCAAGTAGTTGGAACTACAGGTGCGTGCTACCACACCCGGCTATCTTTCTGTTCTTGAGTTCCTTTTGCTGCTTCCTTGAGGTCTTTTTCTTCTAGATCTTTTTCTTCTCATACAGGCCCTGTCTTGAAAATCTATGTTTGGGTTTATTTTTCTTTGCATAATCCAAGGAATTGTATATCATGCCAAAGCCAGCTGGTTGTCTTGCTATCACCAAAATGAGTTCTGAATCCAAATACAAAGATGACGTCTGATGTTGTCTTATACATTTTGGCTAGTTTTCCCCAAATTTCTGTCTTAGGTACTGTTGCCTTCCCAGGGTGAAGGGCATTAATGACCATTTGTTTCTGCTGAAGCCGATAGTTGGTCATGAATTTCCTGGTCCGGATAGTTACTGTGCTGTTCATGATGGCGGATGATCCTCAGGCAGTCAGGGAGGAAAAGAGGGAAAGCATTTACTTTAGATGTCAGTACACAGAAATGCTGAATGTAAAAGAATGGAAAAATATATTCCATGCAAATAGTAACTAAAAGTAAGCTGTGGTGGCCATATTATTATTATGGTCAGACAAAATAGACTTTATTTTTTTTTTTTAAAGTTTACAAGAAACAAAAAACATATTAATAAAAGATTCAATACAACAAGACAAAATAACAATTATAAACATCAGAAATCTACCAACTTGCTATTTGTATTCAATTTTTCCAATATGTGTTCTTATTTTTTCTGCCTTTGTTTGGCTCAACTGAGTATTATGTATGATTCTGTTTAATCTCCTTTGTTGTTGTAGTAACTATTATTCTTTATTGTTTATTTTAGTGATTGCTTTAAGGTTGTTGTGTACATATTATCTCATTTCAGTCTACTGTCGAGAAAATTGTATTAATTCTCGTACAAAAGAAGCCCCAAAATAGATGAAGCAAAAATTGGCAGAATCTAGGGGAGAAATAGACAGTTCTATAGTAACACATACTTCAATAGACCACTTTTAATAATGAATATAACCAGCCGGGCTTGGTGGCTCAGCCTGTAATCCCGTGCCTTTGGGAGGCTGAGGTGAGTGGATTGCCTGAGCCCACAGGTTTGAGACCCGCCTGGGCAACTTGGCGAGACCTCATCTCTACAATAAATCAAAATGAGCCGGGCATGGTAGCGCATGCCTGTAGTTCCAGCTACTTGGAAAGCTCAGGCGGAAGGATCACCGGAGCCCAGCAGGTCGAGGCTGCGGTGGCTGGGAGCGGCCATTGCACTCCAGTCCGGGTGACAGAGTGAGACTCCAACTCAAAAAAAAAACCCAAAAAAACAAAATAAAAAACACTACTACACCCCTAGAAGCATGGCTGAAATTAAAAGACTACCTATTATTGAGTGTTGAGGGAGATGTGGAAGAATTGGAACACTCATTCGCTGCCAGTGGGAAAACAAGTCTGGAATTTCTTTAAATATTCTGGTAACTGGGTCCCCTGCAAGCTACAGACTTAGCAGTAACCCTGGTTTTTGTTTTTTTCTTTTATAATCTTTCTTCTCTCTCAGTCCTGACCAAAAGATGACCCTCATCACGGAGAAGTACCGTCCAGCCCACAGCAGTGGCTCACTTACCTGCACCTCTGAGAGAAAACCTGTCTTTCCAGCCAGAGGGCACAGGAAGAAGCAGCCCTGTGGTCTGAGGAGTGTGGAAGGAATCCGTTTTGTATTTTTTCTGTGCATTGCCTGTGGGCAGTTCCTTTTGGCAAAATCAGGGAACAGTGTAGGCAAGTAATAATTTGAAAGAAACTCCATCCTTCTAAGCCAGAGCATGAGGAAAAGGGGTCCCCTGGCAGCCGGGGAGTCTGCAGGAAATCCCAGGAAGGAAAGACCTGGAAGCGGGTTCTCTAATACCACGCATTAACTGACACAGTTTACTGCTCAGCCAGGGCCTAAGCAGCATGGGAGTACACTGAGCTGACCCTGGGACCACCACCAACAGAAGGCGAGGCAGGATTTGCAGTCTAGGGCTAACTAGTTGATTGCCTGATTTAAAAAAAAAATGAGCTGGGGTGTGGTGGCACATGCCTGTAGTCCTAGCCACGCAGGAGGTTGAGACAAGAGGATCCTTTGAGGTCCAGGCTTCAGTGAGCCATGATTGTGTCACTGCACTCCAGCCTGGGTGACAGACAGAGCAAGATTCTGTGTCTAAAAAATAATAATAAGCTAGGCTCGGTGGCTCAGCCTGTAATCCCGCGCCTTGAGAGACTGAGGTGAGTGAATTGCCTGAGTCCGTGGGTTCGAGACCTGCCTGGGCAACTTGGTGAAACCTCATCGCTACAATAAATCAAAAAATTAGCCGGGCGTGGTTCCAGCTACTTGGAAGGCTGAGGCGGAAGGATCATCGGAGACCAGCAGGTCGAGGCTGCGGTGGCCAGGAGCGGCCACTGCACTGCAGTCTGGGCGACAGAGTGAGACTCCAACTCAAAAATAAAAAATAAATAAAAATAAAAAATAATAACAGCCGGGCTCGGTGGCTCAGCCTGTAATCCCAGCGCTTTGGGAGGCTGAGGTGAGTGAATTGCCTGAGCCCACAGGTTCGAGACCCGCCTGGGCAACTTGGCGAGACCTCATCGCTATAATAAACCAAAAATTAGCCAGGTATGGTAGTGCATGCCTGTAGTTCCAGCTACTTGGAAGGCTGAGGTGGAAGGATCTCTGGAGCCCAGTAGGTCGAGGCTGCTGTGGCCAGGAGCGTGCCACTGCACTCCAGTCTGGGTGACAGAGTGAGACTCCAACTCAAAAAAAAAGAAATAATAATAATAATAACAAACAACAAAAAAGAAACATTCTTCAGAGAATCTTAGCAGAACACAGAGCCTCCCAGCATAAGACAGACAGCCCTTACTTTGCAGAGCAGTTTGGAATTGTAAACACGGTCTTCCAAGCTGAAAAGTTGTTATGTGTTGTTTAATAATCAATGGGTAAAATTACAATTTTTTGGTGACTTTTGAAAATTTTTGTCAAAACATTAAGAGCTCATACTGTCAGTTATAAGGATATAAGGAAATAGAGTAAAATTAATATTTTGTACACTGCAATGTAAAACTAGCAACACTGGGAATTAAAGTGTTTGAAGTCTTGTAAATGATGTATCAAGAGGTATTTTGACAGTGCTGGCCTCCTTCATAAGTCTCTACTTTAGGTACAGGGCAAGTACCTTCCTGTGTTTTAATAACTTGTCATGCCCTTGGATCAGCTTCCAACATTTTACTCTTTTTGCTCTCTTTTCTTTCTTTTTCTTTCTTTCTTTTCCTTCCTTCCTAGTTTGTTAGTTAGTTAGTTGGAGTTGGAAAGTCGGAATCTCTCTGTCAGCCACTCTGTCTGATCACGACTCACCAAAGCCTCAACCTCCTGGGCTCAGGCGATCCTCCCACCTCAGTCTCCCAAGTGGCTGGGACTAAAGGCATGTGCCACCATGCCTGGCTAATTTTTTTATTTTTGTAGAGACAAGTTCTTGCTGTGTTGCCCAGGTTGAGCTCAAACTCCTTGGTTCAAGTAATCCTCCCGCTTCAGCCTCCTAAAGGGCTGGGATTATAGGCATGAGCCACTGTGCCTGGTCTTCAAGCCCCTTTGACGTGAAAGTGCCCCTTCTTCTGAGACATCTCCATCCTTTTCATCACAACCACATTCCTTGTTTATTGGATGGATTAACCTTCACTGAGTTCCTCTGGCTGCATGTGGAAGGTCCCTGGAATGACAGCAATGCCAGCATCCCCACTGCCAGCTGTTTCTTTGATGATCCCATTCATGTTTGATTTGCATTTCACCTTCAGTGTTTTCAGTTTTCATTCACTTGCTGTACTTTTATCTTTGTCGGTCAGTTTTCTCTTTTGGATATCCATTTTTATAAAACGTTATGAGGGTTCATTACGGGGAGAGAAGAAGGCCACACAATTCACACTTTACTATCTACATGTGAACTAAACACAGATGCATGGTGACCAGTCAACCTCAGGTTTTGGAAAGAAGTGACATGAGTGGTCACTTATTTATGGAGTGGTCTGTGGGCTGCAGAGATAGCAAGTAGTTTATACTTCATGCAATTACAATTCCTTTACCCTCATAACTCACACTTGAACCCTGTTGTTGTCAGAATCTGTTGTCCACTTAACCACCAGGACTGATATTTTGGAATCATAAAATGTCCTTTCTTCCATATTATATTCAATAGGGGTCCATCATTTAATTCTAGCTCACACTCAAGGGGAGGGGAAATAAACCCCAACTTCTGAGGGAAGCATCATCAATGAATTTGTGGACATATTTTAGAATTCTTCAGGAATTTTACATTCTCTAAGAATGTTTCCACCATATATATTATTCCAGGTTGAAGATTCTTTTCCATGAGACCTTTTTAAAAATTAATTTATTTATTTATTTATTTTGAGTTAGAGTCTCACTCTGTTGCCCAGTCTGCAGTGCAGTGGCACGCTCACAGCTATCGCAGCCTCGACCTACTGGGCTCAGGCGATCCTTCCACCTCAGTCTCCTGAGTAGCTGGGACTACACATGCATGCAACCATGCCTGGCTCACATTTTCATTTTTTGTAGAGTTGATATCTTGCAATGTTGCCCAGGTTGGTCTCAAATTCATGGACCCAGGCAAGCCTCTCACCTTGGGCTCCCAAAGTGCTGGGATTATAGGCATGAGCTCTTTAACATGTCATTTCATCACATTCTGGCCTATGTGCTTTTTGATTAGACATCTGCAATCTCCAGCTACTTTCACGATTTGTTAATCTTTTGTCTTCAGCAGTTTAATTATGATATGCTGGGTATCTTACTTGGATTTTGCTGAGGTTCTTGAATGTGTATTTATATTGTTCACCAAATTTAAGATGTTTTCAGCAATTATTTCTAAAAACTTTGTGTGTATGTATCTGCACTAATTTCTTTCTTCTCTCTTTCTTAGACTCCAATGACAAAATATGAAATCTTATGATATTGTCTCACAGATCTTCTGAGCTCTGTTAGTTATGTTTAATTTGTTTTCCCAGTGTTTCTCCAATTGGTTTAATTATATTGATCTGCCTTCAATTCACTGACTCCTTCTGCTGTTATTTCCACTCTATTATTAAATCCATCCATTTACATTTTTAACTTCAGAAATATTATCTTTTGGTTCTAAAATTCCCATTTGGAATTCTTACAACTTCTATGTCTCTGTCAATAAATTCTTTCTTTTCCTTTTAAGAGCATGATTATAAAATTGCTCTAAATTTTTGACTGAAGATCCAATATCTGAGTTATTTTGTGATTGACATGTGTTAATTATTTTTCCTTTGTAAATAGATCATATTCCTCTGGTTTCTTGAGTCTCTAGTAATTTCGTGTTGTATCTTGGACATTTTTTTTTTAAGTTGGGGTCTCAATCTGTGGCCCAGGCTGGAGTGCAGTGGTATAATTATGACTCACCACAGCCTCAATCTCAGATGATTTTCCAGCCTCGGCCTGCCAAGTAGCTGTGCCACACCCGGTTAATTTTCTGGCTTTCTGTAGAGACAAGGTTTTGCTATGTTGCCCAGGCTGGTCTCCAACTCCTGGGCTCACACAATCCTCCCACCGCAGCCTCCCAAAGTGCTGGGATTATAGGCATGAGCCACTGTACCTGGCCATATCCTGGACATTTTGAATAGCATATTGTGACACTCTGCAACCTGTTAAAATTCCCTGGAGAATAATGGTTTTAAGAAGGCAATCAATCCAGTTAGGTTCAGTTGGCAACTTCTGTCTCTCCTTCTACAGTGGTGGTTCCAGGGGCAGTTCAAGTTTCAAAGTCTCTGTTCACCTCTTTGTGTCTGTCTGTGCCTGTGCAACGTAAGCCTGAGCCCAGGACTTGTGCCAGTTCACATACAGAATGAGGGACTCCTCTCTTCTAGCTTTGTCTTCTCCAGGACTCCCCAGCACACACTACTTAGCTCACAGGAACTTCTTGGAGTTTCTGTTGCCTGTTCTGTCTTTTTTTTTTTTTTTGAGTTGGAGTCTCACTCTGTCGCCCAGGCTGGAGGGCAGTGGCACGCTCCCGGCCACCGCAGCCTTGACCTGCTGGGCTCCGGTGATCCTTCCACCTCAGCCTTCTGAGTAGCTGGAACTACAGACGTGTGCTACCACAGCCGGCTAATTTTTTGATTTATTGTAGAGATGAGGTCTCGCCAAATTGCCTAGGCGGGTCTCGAACCTGCGGGCTCAGGCAGTCCACTCACCTCAGCCTCCCAAGGCGTGGGATTACAGGCTGAGCCACCGAGCCCGGCTCCGTTCTGTCTCTTAATGGCACTATGACTAGGGTGTCCTTCACCACAGGGTGGGAAAAGGAGAGAGAGAGAAAGAGAGAGAGCACAGCGATTCTCCCTGCATTCTTTATCCACAGGGGCTCCTTTTCCTGGTGCTCTAGCCAGAAAGACATGAATTTTCTTAGAGTTTTTTGATGCACACATCAACTGGGGCATTACATGATTGGGGCCGCCTTTATGTCAAAGCCGAGACAGGTAAGAAAACTGGAAACTGGGAAATGCATTCCTGCGCTGTGGCTTCCTTAAGTTCTAGTCACTCTCCTCCTTCCAATATGCCTGCCATGATTGACTTCCAGGGTCCTCAGGGAGGTGACATGTAGTTTCATCCAGAGTTCTTAGTTCTGAGGAGTGGGAGAGCTGAGCTATACCATGCTAACTCGATCTTGGCCAGCACAAGAAGTCCCAAAGCTGAAAAAATAAATCTGATAGCATTTAAACTGGAGGATTTTGTTTTTATTTGTCAGTAATTAAGTTTTTTTTCAAGTGGCTTACATATACCTTTTAAAGTTTCCTTCCCTAGCAAAAGGGATTTTTAGAACAGCTGGTTTGGCAGGTGAAGAGTCTGATATGTTGTGGTTCTTTATTACTCAATGAGGAGCTACCTCAGTTTTATTTGTTCTTCATTTCGATAGAATTTAACTTCGGGGTTTCTTAAAAATGCTTTTTTTTTTTTTTTTTAGTCAAAAGTCTCACTCTGTCACACAGACTGGAATGCAGCAGTACACTCATGGCCACTGCAGCCTCGACCTGCTGGACTCAGGTGATCCTTCTGCCTCAGCCTTCAAGTAGCTGGAACCACAGTCATGCGCCCCCATGTCAGGCTGATTTTTTTGTTCACTGTAGAGATGAGGTCTCACCGTGTTGCTCATGCTGGTCTTGAACTCCTGAGTTCAGGCAATCCTATTGTCTCCGCCTCCCAAAGTGCTGGGATTATAGGCATGAGCCACTCCACCTACCTAAGATGCTTTTTTAAAGTTTTTTATTTCTCAAAGTGTCACAGTACTGCATTTGTGAATCCCAAATTGACTTCTACTGTGTATTTAAATTTGATACATGATATATGAAGATTATTTTGTCACCACTCTCAAATTCAAACGCTATTTGTATGAAACAAACTTTAGCAATAAAATCGTGTCTCCTTTCTTTGGTTTGAATGTAGGGAGAAAATGTATCTTACTTCATTAAAAGGAAAGTTTTAAAGTCAAACAAGTATGCAAATGTTAATAATAAACATTTGATTTTAAAACATACTTTTTCTATCTTACTGTGGTTTAAAGATAGACATCACATTATACAGTTCATCGGTGAGACACCAGAAGAAACTGCATCTATATTCCTCGATAAACAAGAGTTTATGGAGATTCTGATCAGCTCTTTTGTCATCCACCATAGACAGGAAGAGCTGGTTAACCTGTTGCTAAGCAACAATGCTTCATAGACCAGAACTTCTGGAAACCAAAGAGAGGGTAGGGACATGAATTGTCCACATTTACAAAGGGAAAGAGAGGGTGCAGTGCACACATGAATAGAGATCTGGGAAGCCACCTTTTGAAAACTGAGCAGAGGCAATTCAAGTGAGTATTTCAGAAATAAACCAAAGGCCCAATTCTCAAGTTCTTCCGTGCACACAACACCCATTGAACTCGAAGGAGTTCTGCAAGTGTAAGGGCCAAAAGATTAACCCCAAAATAGCTCAATGAAACCAAAGCAAACAATAATAATAAAGTGAATTTTTATCAACATGCTTAAGACTTTGCTAAAAATGCCATCTTTCACAGGTAGTAAAAGAAACGCAGCACCCGAGATCATGACATTTCAAATCTGAAGCACAAAGAAGTCAGAAAATTAAACAGGAAGGTTAGCACTGATTTGAGAATTAAATTTTCTCTTACTTTTTAAATTAAATTATTGACACTAGAGAGAAAGTGTTTTTAAAAAAAATACAAACATGGCCGGGCTCGGTGGCTCAGCCTGTAATCCCGCGCCTTCGGGAGGCTGAGGTGAGTGGATTGCCTGAGCCCTCGGGTTCGAGACCCGCCTGGGCAGCGAGACCTCATCTCTACAATCAATCAAAAAATCAGCTGGGCGTGGTAGCACATGCCTGTAATTCCGGCTACTTGGAAGGCTGAGGCGGAAGGATTGCCAGAGCCCAGCAGGTTGAGGCTGCGGTGGCCGGGAGCGGCCACTGCACTCCAGTCTGGGCGACAGAGCGAGACTCCAACTCAAAAAAAAAAAATACAAACACTTCTGTTTCGCTTCAGCTGTGAAGAGATTGTAATCTTTGTCTCTCCTTAGAAAAACTTAAGTGTGGAAACATAGGTTCTTTCCAAATAAAACCACTCAGTGTCCTTAGCACACAGCATTTCTAAACCTAAAGAGAATATTGGCTGGAAAACATAGAGAGCAGTTGGAATGGGAAGTAACATGATCCCAGGTCCTGTGGTTACCAAGCCACTTTACAGATTCTTTCCCAATTAAGACCACACCAACCATATTGCAGCTTGAGGTGTTGCTCTGCCCTTTTCCTCTCCTTGCTCTGCTTCTCCTCTGTCCTTTTTCTACCACACTGTGTAGACATCCTTCTCTTGCTTCTGGTTGGGTTGAGGCAACAGGGGAAGTTCGGAGAGCAAGAAGAGGGAGAGGTGTCAGGTTATTTCCACCTCCATTCCCTCCCTGCCTACTAGGGACTGAATCCCACTATGACGTTAGGTGCTGTACTCACTGGCCACAAACACCATTTCCTGCCCCTTGCCTGTTTGGGTCACTCTTGCCCATCCTCCCCAAGGCCTTCAACATCCCCTGTTGGATTCATTAGCCCTGCCCAAACCTCTGGAAATCAGCTCTTTGTGAGATTCTCTTATTTTATTTATATTTTATTTTATTTTATTTATGTCAAGGTCTCACTCTGTCACCTGCGGGCTGGAGTGCAGTGGCATGATCATGATTGGGCACAGTGACTCACACCTCTAATCCCAGCACTTTGGGAGGTGGAGGCAAGAAGATTGTCTTAACCCAGGGGTTTGAGACCAGCCTGGGCAACTTGTTGAGACCTCATCTCTACAATAAATCAAAAAGTAGGTGGATCACGATCATGACGCACCACAGCTTCGACCTCCTGGAACCAATAGATCTTCCTGCCTCAGCCTCCCAAGGAGCTGAGGCTACAGGCACGCCTCACCTTTCCCGGCTAATTTTTTTGATTTATTGTAGAGACGAAGTCTCATCAAGTTGCCCCGGCTAATCTCAAATCCCTGGGCCCAGGCAATCATCTCACCTTGACCTCCCAAAGTGCTGGGATTACAGGTGTGAGCCACCATACCCTGCCTATATTTTTTTAAAGTTGGAAAAATTTTTTCAGAAAGATTCCTACCAACCTATCAAATTATGTCAGCAATTATGAGGAAAATAATGTTGTATTAGTTTTCTTAATATTGTTCATACCTGTCTTTCAAAAATAGATGTCATGGACAACTACTTCTCCATGAAATAATTATACTGAAATAAAACATTTCTTGTTATATTGATTTTGGCATATTGTACTGAATATAACCATAGACTATTTTGCAAATTATATTGGAGTCATATAGACATCATTTTATTTTTATTTTTATTTATTTATTTATTTTTTTAGTTGAAGTCTCACTCTGTTGCCCAGACTGGAGTGCAATGGCTGCTCCCAGCCACTGCAGCCTCGACCTGCTGGGGCTCCCGTGATCCTTCCACCTCAGCTTTCTAAGTAGCTGGAATTACAGGTGTGCGCTGTCACAACCGGTTAATTTTTTGATTTACTGTAGAGATGAGGTCTCACCAAGTTTCCCAGGCGAGTCTGAAACCCGCGGGCTCAGGCAATCCACTCACCTCAGCCTCCCAAGGCGCAGGATTACAGGCTGAGCCACCGAGCCCGGCTTAGACATCATTTTATTAATGGATACTATAATTATTACTTTTTCTAACCAAAAATCAAGAGTAGATTACATACATAGTCTGTAATGGAAGATTTTCAACTCTAGAAGATAGAGTAACCATTTTCTTTTTTTTTTTTTAATTGTTATTTTTTTATTTTTTATTTTTTTGAGTTAGAGTCTCACTCTGTCACCCAGACTGGAGTGCAGTGGCCGCTCCCGGCCACCACAACCTCAACCTGCTG
>NW_007253057.1:41943-43675 GCF_000164805.1 Carlito syrichta
CTCATCTCTACAATAAATCAAAAATTAGCCGGACGTGGTAGTGCGCGCCTGTAGTTCCAGTTGCTTGGAAGGCTGAGACGGAAGGATCGCCGGAGCCCAGCAGGTCGAGGCTGCGGTGGCCGGGAGCCGTGCCACTGTACTCCAGTCTGGGTAACAGAGTGAGACTTCAAGTAAAAAAAAAAACCCAAAAAAACAAGGAGAGAGGGAGAGAGAGAGAAGGAAGAAAACAGAGACGAAGAAGAGAAATAAAGAGTGGAAGAAGCTGGGCATGGCACCTCAGCCTTTGGGAGGCCGAGGCGAGAGGATTGCTTGAGCCCGGGGGTTCGAGACCAGCCTGGGCAACTTGGTGAGACCTCGTCTCTACAATAAATCACAAAAACTAGCTGGATGTGGTGGTATGTGTCTGTAGTTCCAGCTACTTGGAAGGCTGAGGCGGAAGGATCGCCTAAGCCCAGCAGGTTAAGGCTTCAGTGACCATGAATGTGCCACTGCACTCCAACCTGGGCGACATAAGTGAGACTCCAACTCAAAATTTAAAAAAGCAAAAAGAAAATAAAATTCGAGGCCTTCTAAATGTATTATGCTATGAGGAAAAGTTGAGCCCTGGAAACTGAGTCATGTACACAGCTGATTTTCTTCTCAGGGGCATGAGGGCTGCTTCCTGACCTTTGTGTTGAGATGTTATTCATTAACAGGGCTCCCTATTCTTCATTCAAACCTAGACTAAATGACCTTGGAGGAGATAGAGACCCCAGCGATTAAAGACAGAAACCTCTTTACAAGGGAATGGTAACCAATTCCCCTAGAGTATAATCAACAGTAGTCAACCAGGTCTTTTTTTTTTTTTTTTTTTTTTTGAGTTAAAGTCTCACTCTGTCGCCCAGACTGGAGTGCAGTGGCCGCTCCCGGCCACCGCAGCCTCGACCTGCTGGGTTCCAGCAATCCTTCCGCCTCAGCCTTTCAAGTAGCTGGAACTACAGGCGCGTGCTACCACACCTGGCTAATTTTTGACTTATTGTGGAGATGAGGTCTCGTCTCGCCAAGTAGACCACCAAGCACCACCTGATTGAAGAAAGGCTGCCACACTGTGGGGAGACCCGAACAAACAGATATCAGGGAAACAGAAGTTAGGAGAAACAGAAGTGATGAAAAGAAGAGAATAAAACTAAAAATCTAGGCTGGGTGTGGTGGCTCACGTCTATAATTCCAGCACTTTGGGAGGCCAAGGCCAGAGGATTGCTTGAGCCCAGGAATTCAAGACCAGCCTGGGCAACACAGTGAGACTTTGTGTCTAAAAAAACAAAAAAAATTAGTTGGGCTTCGTGGTGCATACCTGTAGTCCCAGCTAGTTGGGAGGCTGAGTAGAAGGATGAAGCTACAGTAAACCGTGATCATGCCACTGCACTCCAACGTGGGGAACAGGGTGAGACCCTGACTCACAAAACAGTAAAAAAAAAGTTTTTTTATTAACATCCTCAGACAGATAAAAGAAGACACTGCTAGGAGGCTGAGGTGAGTGGATTGCCTGAGCCCGCGGGTTCGAGACCTGCCTGGGCAACTTGGCGAGACCTCATCTCTACAATAAATAAAAAATTAGCCGGGCATGGTAGTGCACGCCTGTAGTTCCAGCTACTTGGAAGGCTGAGGCAGAAGGATCGTCGGAGCCCAACATGTCCAGGCTGCGGTGGCCGGGAGTGGCCACTGCACTCCAGTCTGGGCGACGGAGTGAGAC
>NW_007253057.1:43830-45171 GCF_000164805.1 Carlito syrichta
CAAAAAAAAAAAAAAAGAAGAAGACACTGCATTCATGAAAAAGAAGAAGTGTTATAAGAGAACAAGAAAAAGCTCAACATTATGACAGCTGGACTAAAAGTATCATATAAAGTTGGAGTGTAATTTTTTTTTTTTTTAGTAGGAGTCTCACTTGTCACCCAGGCTGGAGTCCAGTGGCACATTCATGGTCACTGAAGCCTCAACCTGCTGGACTCAGGTACTTTCACCTCAACCTTCCAAGTAGCTGAAACCACAGGCGCACACCACCACGTCCGGCTACTTTTTTGATTTATTGTAGCGATGAGATCTTGCCAAGTTGCCCAGGCTGGTCTTGAACCCCTGAACTCAGGCAATCCTCTCACCTCAGCCTCCCAAAGTGCTGGGAATACAGGTGTGAGCCACCACACCCAGCTTGGAGTATAATATTAAGGCCATTTCCCAGGAAGCAGAACCAAAATAAAGTAAAATAGAAAAGGATGGTAGAAAAAGAGAAAGTATTTCAGAAAATAAATCCAGAAGGCCTGATCGCTGATGAACAGTGTTTCAGAAAGAGGAACCAAGAAAAACAATGTGAGGAAATGGCATAATAATAGTAATACTAACTATTTTTCTTTTTGGTCAAAATAACCTCTCAGGATTGCAGTGTATGAGTCTCTGAATTGAAAGAGCCCAACCAATGCCCAGCACAACAATGAAAAGGACTCACACCTAGACACATATTGGCCTGAAAATTCAGTATATTTGAAATCATGAGAAAATCCTGAAAGTTTATAAATCCACATTGTCCAATGTGGCAGCCATGGTGACTGCCCAGCACTTAACATGGGCTAGTCTGGATTGAGATATGCTGTAGGTATAAAAATAGATACTGGAGTTTGAAGACTGAGTGCCAAAAAAAAGAGTAAAATATCTCATTAATATTAAACACATGTTGAAATGATAATGTATTTTAACATGTTGTGCTAATGAAACTTTTTTTTTTTTAATCAGTCTCACACGGTCACCCAGACTGGAGAATAGTGGCACTTCAGACTTGACTTCTTTGGCTCAGGTGGTCATTCTGCTTCAGACTCCCAAGTAGCTGGGGCTACAGTGCCACCATGCCCAGCTAATTTTTTTTAAAAAAATTTTTTGTAGAGACAAAGTCTCACTATGTCACCTAAGCTGTTCTCGAACACCTGGGTTCAGGCAATCCTCTTGCCTCCGCCTCCAAACTTCAGTATGATCCATGGTGTCCAGCTGAAACACATTACTGAAATTAATTCCACTTTTTTTTTTTGAGTTGGAGTCTCACTCTGTCACCCAGACTGGAGTGCAGTGGCCGCTCCCGGCCACCGCAGC
>NW_007253057.1:45243-63184 GCF_000164805.1 Carlito syrichta
CCAAGTTGCTCAAGCGGGTCTCGAACCCGCGGGCTCAGGCAATCTACTCACCTCAGCCTCCCAAAGCGCAGGATTACAGGCTGAGCCACCGAGCCCGGCTAATAGTAAGTAATTTTTTAAAAGATGATAATTTACTCTAAGAAAAAAATTGTACTCTACCTGGCTCATACAAAAAGTATCTATGTAGCACAGATAATAATGTAGATACAATAATTGTGGTATGAGTATACTGGGAAAATGTGAAAGGGAGAGCACAGTGCACCTGAGCTAAATCTACATCTGTCACAAAAGAAGGCAAAAAATAATGTCTAAAAGAAAGAAATAACAGCATATGTATATTACTTAAGAATATGAAGGTAGCCGGTCTCGGTGGCTCAGCCTGCAATCTCACACTTTGGGAGGCTGAGGTGAGTGAATTGCCTGAGCCCGCAGGTTCGAGACCCACCTGGGCAACTTGGCGAGACCTCATCTCTACAATAAATCAAAAATTAGCTGGGTATGGTAGCGCGTGCCTGTGATTCCAGCTACTCGGAAGGCTGAGGCGGAAGGATCGCCGGAGCCCAGCAGGTCAAGGCTGCGGTGGCCAGGAGCGGCCACTGCACTCCAGTCTGGGTGACAGAGTGAGAATCCAACTCAAAAAAAAAAAAAAAAAGAAGGTAACTGGCGGAATAAATAGCTAAACAGATTGAACATGGCTTCTTCTTATGACTTCTTATGACCTTGTAAGACCAGGGAGGGGAGGGCCAAGGGAGACTATTTTTGCTTCTATTACTATTTGTTTGTTTGTTTATTTATTTTGAGTTGGAGTCTCACCCGGCTGATTTTTTGATTTATTGTAGAGATCAGGTCTTGCTGCCCAGGCGGGTCTCGAACCCGCGCTCGAACCCGCGGGCTCAGGCAATCCACTCACCTCAGCCTCCCAAAGGGGCGGGATTACAGGCTGAGCCACCGAGCCCAGTTCTGCTGGGTTCTTAACATAGCACTTTAGCAGATGCATTCCTTAATAAAACTGCATCTGTCATGCCATTGAGCACCATATGTGTCCATAAAGACATCTTAGGGGGGAGCATGCACTAACTCTGACTCTAGGCTGGGCTGTTGGTTGGCAGTGCAACTGTGGACAAGCTTTGGACTCATCACCTACCAGATGAGGACTGATGCTAGGTAGAATATGGCGCAAAACCTTTGGGCTCTTTGACTTGACCCTGAAATGAATGTCAGAGTGGCCAGCCAAGGTTTAAAATAGAGTTTATTAATGACAAGAAGAGAAGGAAAGAGGAAGATTTCGTGCCGGAAAGACCAGACATGGATAAGTCTTTCAAAAAAAGAAAGACCTATTCTTTTGCTTTCACCTAAAAGTTGGATATTGCTATTTAGTTATTGATATGCTAATGAGGGTGGAGCACAGAGAGTCACCTCCCTCTCCACCTCTGATGGGAGTAAAGGTGGTCTTATTATAGTTTGTATTGTTTTGATAGTTAAGGGGTAGGGTCGAGTCTTTTTTTTTTGAGTTGGAGTCTCACTCTGTCACCCAGACTGGAGTGCAGTGGCCGCTCCCGGCCACCGCAGCCTCGACCTGCTGGGGTCCCGCGATCCTTCCACCTCAGCCTTTCAGTAGCTGGAACTACAGGCACGCGCTACCACGGCTGGCTCTTTTTATTGATTTATTGTAGAGATGAGGTCTCGCCTGCCCAGGTGGGTCTCGAACCCGCAGGCTCAGGCAATCCACTCACCTCAGCCTCCCAAAGCTCGGGATTACAGGCTGAGCCACCACCGAGCCCGGCTTCATAGGCATTTTACTTTGGCAGGCTACATGTTTAAACTTTTGGCAGAATCCAATCAGAATAGTAATCCTGTGAGCCAATTGGCAAATAAGACATATAAATGAGATAATTCTGTCAAACCAATCAACATGTAACATGTAGCCATTGTACAGGAAAGCGCGTAATTCCTGCAAATACCCAACCAATGAGAAACCAGGAGAGGGAATTGTGCTCTAGGGCTAAATATGCTGACTGTAACTGCCTCAAGTGTGTCTGCTTATCCGAGAGGCACCTGTGCTTGCAAGAACAAGATTTAAAAAGCTACTTCAAACCGGGCTCGGTGGGTCAGCCTGTAATCCCTCACTTTGGGAGGCTGAGGTGAGTGGATTGGTTGAGCCTCGCAAAGGCATTTGAGACCAGCCTGGGCACGACCCGGCGAGACCTCATTTCTACAATAAATTAAAAAATTAGCCGGGCATGGTAGCCGGTGCCTGTTGTTCTGGCTACTTGGAAGGCTGAGGTGGAAGGATCACTGGAGCCCAGCAGTTTGAGGCTGTGGTGGCTGTGAGCTTGCCACTGCACTCCAGCCTGGATGACAGGGTGTGAAACTCCAACTAAAAAATAAAAAATAAAAACTACTTCCCCAGTCTCTAAGTCTCTGTCATGCTTTAACGATGAAACTGAGAAGGGATGATTTCGTTTCCCACATTAACTTTTAAAAACTCATCTTTTGTTACCAAATAAAAGTAAAATTCTTGCAGTAAAAACAATGATAAACATTAGGGGGATAAAAACAATAGTAACCTGGTTGTTGAGGGAATGGGTTAGAGGTGGGGGGACAAGAACTCAGAGAGCAGGCATTTGTGTGCTTGCCTAGGGGGAGCTGTGGTTGGAGAAGTTGGTATGCAAGTGTCTTATCAAGATTCCGGAGATTCCAAGAGGAAAGAGCAGGTGCAGGCAAGGACCTGGCAGGGGAATGGTAGCAGGAATTCCATGCAGACCATTGGTATATGATCCTGCAGGGAAGTGGACAGCAGAAAGCCGTGACCCAGGGTAGGGAGAGAATCAGGGCTTACTGTCTGAAAGCAGAGTTCCAGTACTGGAGGAACCGTGACAAAAGGAAGGACACAGAGCAGGGATTCAATGTGATGCCAAAGCTAGTGTCCTAGTTACCAGATGTGGACTGCTTTGCTGGGGCTTGTGTACAACTGGGCAATGCCAAAACTCTAGTAATTGAGGTAGGGTAGCCAGTGTAGCTTAGACATAGATGATTTTCTTGCAGGTAGGTCTAAATTAAAATAGGATAAGTATTCAGACATCTTTCTTATCAGTGCAGGACTTTCAATAGGCATTCTAGACCTGACTACCTTGTAGGTTGGAATGTGGAATTACCAGAACAGTAAATCATAGAAACAATAGGAAATTACCCCAAACACAGCCATGATGCTTATTACAAAAAGCCTAAATCTAGTTAGGCAATAACTTTCATTCCTTAGAAGGTCCTTATGATCCTGAAAGGTTGAGAGATGATAATCAAAATTTAGCTAATATTTTGCTTAATCATCACTGTAAAATTATATAAAGCTTCTTGTCAAAGGCAAGCACATATTCTTTCTCTTAAGGTACCCATGCTCTCCCTTGAGCATGTCTTTTCTTTCTTTCTTTTGTTTTTTTTCTGAGTTGGAGTCTCACTCTGTCACGCAGACTGCAGTGCAGTGGCCGCTCCTGGCCACCGCCGCCTCGCCTGCTGGGCTCCGGCGATCCTTCCGCCTCAGCCTTCCCAGTAGCCGGAATTACAGGCATGCGCTACCACACCTGGCTGATTTTTTGATTTATTGTAGAGATGAGGTCTCACTGCCCACGCAGGTCTCGAACCCGCGGGCTCAGGCAATCCACTCACCTCAGCCTCCCAAAGGCGTGGGATTACAGGCTGAGCCACCGAGCCCGACTTGTCTTTTCTTTTCTTTTCTTTTCTTTTTTTTGAGTTGGAGTCTCACTCTGTTGCCCAGACTGGAGTGCAGTGTCTGCTTCCGGCCACCGCAGCCTCGACCTGCTGGGCTCTGGCAATCCTTCCACCTCAGCCTTCCAAGTAGCCGGAATTACAGACATGAGCTACCACGCCCAACTGATTTTTTGATTTATTGTAGAGATGAGGTCTCGCTGCCCAGGCGGGTCTCGAATCCACGGCTCAGGCAATCCACTCACCTCTGCCTCCCAAAGTACTGGGATTACAGGCTGAGCCACCGAGCCCGGCCTAGAGTGAGATTTCAACAGTAGAGTAGAATTAGAAGCAGAGATGACCTAATGCTGACTGGGTGAGTCCTTGCTCTCTTTATGGATAGAATTGTCCCCAGAGCTGGAATGAGCCAGATGTATCAATAGAGATAAGCATGCAGATTTCAGTGACCTGGACATGTGACCCATAAAATTTTGTCTTCATTATTATGAATGTTCAGATCATAATAAGTAGACTAGTCACTTTGTGGTCTTCATTTCTTCAGCCTCATCTCCATTCTTCCTTACTTTGCTCCAGCCACAATGACCATCTCACTGTTTCTGGATTTGACTGGACATGGTTCTGTCAAAAGATCTTTTTATGTGGTATTTTTCCAAATAATCAAGTGACATGATCACTCCTCTCTTTCAGCTCTTTACTAAAATGTTACTTTCTCAATGAAGCTCCTCCTAACTACTCTATCCAAAATTCTAACCCAGGCTTCCTATACCCTTTCTTCTTTTTCTCCATAGTACTGACCGCATCTCAGACCACTATATATATTTTGCTTACTTTGTTTTACCTATCTCAATTTAAATCCTGAAAGGACAAGGGTTTACATCTGTTTTATTAAGATGTTTCATCCTCAGTACTTAGAAGAGTGCCTGGCATATAGTTGATAATCAGAAATATTTTTTGAATGAAGAAATGAATGAATGAATAAATAAATGAAATGGTTTGGAGAAATTCATATGCAAGTGTCTTACCAGTGAAGATTCCAAGAGGAAACAGATGGAACACCTCAAATGGGGTAATTAGGCAGGATGTAATAAAGGCTTATTTACAGAGGTGTGGGCAGGGTTAAAGGGTGGTGCAGTGGGACTACCATCCCCAGGCCTGAATAGGAAGAAGGAAAGAATAGTTACCAGAATATTGAGGGAGCAGCTGCAGGAGAGTATCACATGAAAGGCCTTTGGTAAAGGTACACAGTCAGTCCATATTGACCAAGAAGGAAGGGAGGCTTTTGCTGGTGCCTCCCATTGGCAAATTTAATAGAAAACCAGAGGTCAAAGGAACCTGCTGGTAAAGTCCATAAAGGCCAGCAGCTCTATGGGGCACAGAGCAAGTCAGAAAAGTTTGGAGACAGAACCTAGAGGGAAAGAGAACATAGGCACAGCAAGCATTGATAGATACCTGCTGAGAAACAGCATTATGCTAGGCCTTGTATCTTGCTGTGGTAGGGAAATTTTAAAATGATTACCCAAGATATCCCACCCTAAGCCCCAGGACTGTGAAAAACCCACAGTTGACACCATACTTTATGGTGGAAGACTGAGAACTTTCTCCCTAATATCAGAAACAACACACAGAGACAGGCATTTGCCACTTCTACTCAACACAGTGTTAGAAGTTCTAGACAGTGCAATTAGGCAAGAAAGACACCAAGTAAGACTTTCTGGACACAGAGGCATCCAAGATGGGTCTTAAAGAATGAGTAGGAGTTGTGTAAGTGTGTGTGGGAGAGGGAATTCCAGGGGGAGAACCCAGGATTAAGAAAGTCATGGAAGAAATAGCCAGTCTGGGCATTGGACATCCAGGTACCACTACCCAGAAGGTAGTGAAGCAAGCTTAGTGAATAATGCCAAGTGAAATAATACTGACACAAAAGGACAAAGATTGTGTGATTTCATTAATATAAAGTTTCTAAAATTGACAAATTTGTGGAAAGATTACCAAGGCCTGGAGAAGGAGGTGATTTGCAGTTACTGTTTAATGGGTACAGACTTTCAGTTTGGAATGTTAAAAGTGTTCTAGAAATGGATAATGGTGATCATAGCACAATACTGTTAGTGTAATTAACATCACTGAATCATGCACTTAAAAATTGTTAAATGATAAATTTATGATATATATTTGACCACAATAAAAAGGAAAAAAATTATATTTTGCCACAATGAAAAAGAAAAAAATTTTAAAATGTCACAGGAAGGATACTTCTTACCCTCAACTGCAGCCACAATCCTAGTTGGTCAGGGAAAGGTTACAGGGAAACCCCTCACCCACAGTGAACTGTTGCCTGGGCAGCCACGTTTCCCTATCCACTGTTCCCCTGGCACAGCCTGTTTCCTTCCCAACTCAGCAATCCACGGTTTATGCAGTTCTCAAATGGTTTGATTCTTAATTTTTTTTTATTTTTTTGAGTTGGAGTCTCACTTGGTCGCCCAGACTCGAGTGCAGTGGCCGCTCCCGGCCACCGCAGCCTCGACCTGCTGGGCTCCGGCCATCCTTCCGCCTCAGCCTTCCGAGTAGCCGGAATTACAGGCGTGTGCTACCACACCCAGCTGATTTTTTGATTTATTGTAGAGATGAGGTCTTGCTGCCCAGGTGGGTCTCAAACCCGCGGGCTCAGGCAATCCACTCACCTCAGCCTTCCAAAGGCACGGGATTACAGGCTGAGCCACTGAGCCCGGTTGGTTTGATTCTTGTAAAAGTCAAAGATGTTATATGAACCAAAGAAGCCATTTGTATATTGACCCCTGGAGCTTTTATTTATTCACAAAAGACTGAGATCCATTAGGGAAACTCAAATTTTTACACACTCAACTGTTTTGAATGTAGTGCAAATACACAGATTTTTAGCCATTTACAGATTATCTGCTTTGCACACCCCACAAAACTGTCCATCATCCACCAGTCATAGATAAGATTAACGCCATGGCTATGGGGATGCCAAGCCACTGCTGCCCTTGGAAGCTCTCTGACCCAGACTCTTCCCACCAGGTTGTTGAGTAGACATCACCTAGACTTGTAAGCCCCCTCCTGTGCTCCCTTTCCCCAGTAACTTCTTTGCCTTCTTCCCTTTTAGTATAGCATTCCTCCTGACCTTCAAAACCTCTTGACAGTCTCAAGCCTGAAGGACTTCCTCCACATGCAAACTTTCTAAAGCATCACCCAAATAAAGCTTGTGTGTGCTACCGCCACCGTGTGGTCACATTTTCCTTCTTGATAAATCCCCAAATTCCTTGAACCCCCAACACTGTTCTGACTCAGGCCTGTGTGTAGAGGTTCTACCAGGCAGCTCTGCTAGTGTGACATGGAATTAGACAGCCTGGGCTCCAAGTTCCCCACCCTGTCATCCACTGCCTGTGAGCCTGGGTCAGGCACTCAATCTCCCTGGGTCCATATCTATTAAATAGGAATAATGACAGTGCCTACCACGAGGGGTTGTTGTGAAGATTAAGTGAGCTGTGCACATAAAGAGCCTGACCCAGAATGAGCACTGGAGGGATGGTAGATGTGGTCCTCTATGTGAATAAAAGGTTAAGAAGGTTCCCCAAGTTTCATCTGGGCAGAGTTTTAATGTGATCTCTAGATGCTTGTCAGATAATTGTCCAGGAAACTATTATACACACACACAAGTTACAGGCACTGCTTTGTGACTTTCTTTTTTCAACATAAAATATTGGAACAGAATTTTATGTCAAAATCATACATCTAGATCATAATTTCTATTTTTTAAATTTATTTTTATGTATGTATGTATTTACTTACTTATTTTTGGTTATGGTTTCACTCTGTCACCCAGACTGGAATGCAATGGGATGGTCGTGGCTTACTACAACCTCAACCTCTTGGGCTCAGGCAATCCTTTCACCTCAACCTCCCAAGTGTGTACCACTATGGTCAGCTAGTTTGTTGATTTTTTTTTTGTAGAGTCAAGGTCTTGCTAGGTTGCCCAGGCTGGTCTTTTGTTTTTTTGTTTTTTTGTTTTTTTTTGAGTTGGAGTCTCACTCTGTCACCCAGACTGGAGTGCAGTGGCTGCTCCTGGCCACCGCAGTCTCGACCTGCTGGGCTCCTGTGATCCTTCCGCCTCAGCTTTCCAAGTAGTGGGAACTACAGGCGCGCGCTACCACGCCCGGCTCATTTTGATTTATTGTAGAGATGAGGTCTTGTTAAGTTGCCCAGGCGAGTCTAGGACCTGTGGACTCAGGCAATCCACTCACCAAAGATGTGGGATTACAGCCTGAGCCACCGAGCATGGCTGCCCGGGCTGGTCTTAAACTCCTGGGCTCAAGCGATCCTCCAGCCTCAACTTCCCCAAATTTTGGGATTATTAGACGTGAGCCACCATGCCCAGCTCATAATTTTTAAATAGCTACATTTTATTGTGGCATACAAAGAAATATTTAATAACTTGCTTATTTGGGTTGAGTTAAGTGGTTTTTCATTTTTCATTATATAAAAACATTTGGTGGTAAATATGTGTGTATTTGCAGTATTATTTCTTTATCCAAGTTTTAAGAATACATCTTTGGAAATGAAATAGTTGGATCAAAAGATGTGTGTATTTTAGGATTTTAATTACTGTTTATATTGGAACTTTGCCTAAGAAAATTTTACTGAGAGATTAAGGTAGTAGATCTTGGAATCAGTTCTCAATTTTTAAAAAATTGTAGTAAAAGTCATAACATAAAGTTTACCATCTTAACCATTTTTATTTTTATTTTTATAATTTATTATTATTATTTTTTGAGTTGGAGTCTTACTCTGTCGCCCAGATTGGAGTGCAGTGGTTGCTCCTGGCCACTGCAACCTCGCCTGCTGGGCTCCGGCGATCCTTCTGCCTCAGCCTTCCAAGTAGCTGGAATTACAGGCGCGCACTACCACGCCCGGCTCATTTTTGATTTATTGTAGAGATGAGGTCTCGCCAAGTTGGCTGGGCGGGTCTCGAACCCATGAGCTCAGGCAATCCACTCACCTCAGCCTCCCAAAGCGCGGTATTACAGGCTGAGCCACCGAGCCCGGCTTTAACCATTTTTAAAAGTACAACTCAGTGGCGTTAAGTATATTCACATTGTTGTGGTACCATCGCCACCTTCCATCCGCACAACTCTTTCCAACTAGTAAAACTGAGATTTTGTACCTAATAAAAGTAACTCTCAAGTAAGTTGAACACTAACGTCAAAAAGTAGATGTGCAGATGGATGTTTATAGCAGCTTTATTCACAATTACCAAAACTTAGAGCCAACCAAGATGTACTTCAAATTGTGGTACTTCCACATAGTGGAATATTATTTAACATTAAAAAGTAGTGAGCTATCAAACCATGAAAAGACATGAAGGAAACTTAAATGCTCATTACTAAGTGAATGAGGACAATCTGAAAAGACTATATAATTTCAGCTATATCACTTTTGAAAAAGGCAAAACTACGTAGACAGCAAAAAGATCAGTGGTTGCCAGCTGTTGAGTGAGGGAAAGAAGGATGAGCAGTTGGAGCACAGAAGAGTTTTAGGACAGTGAAATACTCCACGTGACATTCTAAGAATGACATTTATCATTATACATTTGTCCAGGTCCATAGAATATACAACAACACGAGTGAGCCCTAATGTAAACTATGGAATTTGGGTATTAAAGATGTATCAACATGGGTTTATCAGTTGTAACAAATGTACCACTTTGGTAGGGGAGGTTAATAGTGGGAGAGGGTGTGTGTGTTTGGTGGCAGGAGATATATTAGAAATCTCTATATCTTCCTCTTAATTTTTCTGTGAGCCTAAAATGTCTCTAAGGCTAAACTTTTTTTTAAGTGAAGAAGAAATAAAGACTTTCTCAGGCAAACAAAAATTGAGTTAATTTGTTTTCAGTAGACCTTGCAAGAATTGTTAAAAACATTTCTTCATAAAACAGCAACTCAGGTTGGGAGTGATTGTTGACACCTGTAATCCCAGCACTTTGAGAGGCCAAGGTGGGTGATTGCTTGAGCCCAGGAGATCAGCCTGGGTAACATAGTGAGACCTTTTCTCTAAAAAAATAAAAAATTTAGCTAGGCATGGTGGCACATGTCTGTAGCATCAGTTACTTGGGAGGCTGAGGTGGAAGGTTGTCTGAGCCCAGGAGGTCAAGGCTATGGTGAGCTGAGCTGTAATCATACCACTACACTCCAGTTTTGGTGACAGAGTGAGAATGCAATTCAAAAAACAAACAAAAAAACCAAAACCCAAAACACCAAAAACCAGCAACTTAAAGTACTGCAAAGAAAAAAAAAATTTCTTCAGACACCAGCAAGATGGTGGACTAGATGGTCCTAAGCTTGCATTCCCCTTCCCAATCATCTGGCCACCAGCCATGGAGTAAAGTGCCTTTGTGGGAGCTCTGGGATTCAGGTAGGAGATTGTGAAACCCCAGTGAAGAACAAGACCCAGGAGAGCTGCTTTGAGAAGGCAAGTCTATATCCCAGTAGCTGGCTCACCATTTGTGTTTCGGCTGCAGACCAAAGTAGTTCTAGCCCTCCAAGGATTCTACTTCAGCCCCACTTTATTTTTTTTATTTTCTACTTTTTGAGTTGGAGTCTCACTCTTGCCCAGGCTTGGAGTGCAGTGGCATGCTCATGGTCACTGCAGCCTCAATCTGCTGGGCTCAGGCGATCCTTCCCCCTCAACCTTCCAAGTAGCTGGAACTACAGGTGCGCTCCACCATGCCTGGCTAATTTTTAAATTTTTATTGTTGAGACAAGGTTGCATCATGTCGCCCTGGCTGGTCTCGAGCTCCTGGGCTCAGGAAATTCTCTTGTCTCTGCTTCCCAAAGTGCTGGCATTATAGGCGTGAGCCACTGCACCCAGCTCAGCCCCACTTTCATGAGCTATCAAGCCATGAAAAAACATGAAGGAACCTGTCACCAAAGCTGGAGTGCGTGTTCCTGCAGCCAGCCCCTAATACCAAGGGACCCAGGAGGACCTATGGCCATTCATGACCACAGTAACAGGCCCACTGGCCACAAACACAACTATAGATCCTGAATTGGCCCAGTGACCCAGTTCCAGACCTGATCTCAGTCCTGCCAGCTCAGGGACACAGTCACAGTCATTCATTTTCCTTTTAGCTGGCCCAACAATCTCAGTTTTATGTGTGGACCCTAAAATCAATCCTGGTCATAAACCTGAAGTGACCTTGATCCTTAGTACAAGTCTCTGCTGAAGTCTGGAGGCTGTCCTGTTCTCTCAGGCAGGAGACCAGCCATCTAATCCCCCAGTGGCAGATCTGCTGACCTAGGTCCCAAATGTGGACCCTGAAGCCGGCCCGAGATTCAGTTCTGGCCCCATTTTCTACATTCCTGGAGGCAGATCTACCCGTGCAGAGACCCACTGGGAGCCTGTTTTAGGATCTGGTGGGAGCCACACCTGTCTGTCCTGGTAAGAGGACTGCTGGCAGTGGCTTTGACTGCAGACAAAGAAGTGGTCCTGTGGCATGACTCCATCCTTGCTGGATTAGGATTCCAGAGGAAGTCTCATCTACCTGAGTGACCAACAGGAGTCAGGCATGTCTGTACCTATGGTAGTAGGCCTGCTAACCGTAGATCCAACTGTGGAACTATAAACAGCCAAATTACCTGGTTCCAGCCTAGCTCGACTGTGATCCTAGAGGCAGACCCATCAGTCCAGGAACATAGCAGGAGAAGGTCTTTATCTATCAACAACAGTCTGTAGGACAGAAAGAGAGGTTATACCTTTAAATGCACATACTTTTGTAGCAAGGCTCCACAGAGCATGAAGAATCAGGCAAACATGACACCATAAGACAAAATGAATATAGTTACAGTAACTGACCCTCCACAAATAGAGACCTACAAGGTGACAAATAATTCAAAATAATTGTTTTAAGGAAGCTCAGCAAGCTACAAGAGAATACAGATAGACAACTCAACAAAATCAGGAAAAAATTATGTGAATAATACAAGAAGTAAACAAAGTGATAGAAAGCATAAAAAGAACTAAACAGAAATTCTGGAACTAGAGAATATGATTAATAAAACAATAAATGCAGTAGAGAGCATCAAGAGCAGACCTGATCAAATCAAAGAAAGAACATGTGAACTTGACAACAGGCTACTTGAGATTATCCAGTGAGACAAGAGGAAAAAAAAAGAATAAAAATGAATGAATAAAGCCGATGGGATTTATGGGACAGCATCAAGAGAACTAAAATATGCAGTATGGAAGTCCCAGAAGGAGAAGAGAGAGAGAAAGACTTAAAAAGCTTTTTTTAAAAAATGATGACTAGGCTGGGCATGGTGGCTCAGCCTGTAATCCCAGCACTTTGGGAGGCCGAGGTGAGAGGATTGCCTGAGCCCAGGAGTTTGAGACCAGTCTGCACAACTTGGGAGACCTTGTCTCTATAATAAATCACAAAACAACTAGCTGGGCATGGTGGCATGCATCTGTAGTTCCAGAAACTTGGAAGACTGAGGTGGAAGGATTGTCTAAGCTCAACAGGTTGAGGCTGTGGTGGCTGTGAGCATGCCACTGCACTCCAGTCTGGGTGACAAGAGTGAGACTCCAACTCAAAAAAAAAAAACCAAACATGATGACTAAAAACTTTCCAAAGGTGGGAAGAGATGTAGACAACCAGATGTATAAAGCTCAAAGTACCCAAAGAGGTTAAATTCAAAGAGGGTTTTACTGAAAAACCTTTCTCAAATTTACTTTTAACTTACTTAAATAATTAGTTTATTTTTAAGACTAGTTGAGTGCAGTAGTGAGAAAGGGAAAAGAACAGAACAAGAAATTGTATTTATAACTGACTGTGAACAATTGAGGTAACTCACTACCTTTGGACCAGTCCATTGTGACACATTTTAATCAAAGTGTCAAAATTCAAAGATGAAGAAAAATATTTTGAAAGAAGCAAGAGAAAAGTGGTGTTACAAACAAGGGAATTCCCATAAATCTATCAGTGGTTACCTCAGCAGAAATCTTGTAGGCAAGGAGAGAACAGGATGATATATTCAAAGTGCTGATAGAAAAAAATAGGTCAACCAAGAATACTTTACCTGGAGAATCTGTCCTCCAAATTGAAGGTGAGATACTTCCCCCGACAAATAAAAGGTTAGGGCATTTATTGCCACTAGACTTGTCTTACAAGAAATGCTAAAGGTAGTTCTTCAAGCTGAAACAAAAAGTTGCTGATTCATGAAAGCATAAAACTCAGTGGAAAAGGTAACATATAGTCAAATTCAAAATACTCTAACACCATAATGGTGTTGTGTAAATCACTTTAACTCTAGTATAAAGATTAAGATTAAAAAGTATTGAAAATAACCATAGCTACAATAATTTATTAACAGATACATAATATAAAAATATATAAATTGTGACATCAAAAACATAAAAGGGGGGAAAGGAGAAAAAAGTGTTGACTTCTATATACGACCAAAGGTAAATTGTTGTCAGCTTAAAATGAACTGTTATAACCATACAATGTAAGTCTTACGGTAACCGCAAAGCAAAAACCTATAGTAGACACACAAAAAAAGAGAAGAGAAGTCAAGCATGGCACTACAGAAAATTATTAAATGACAAAGAAAGACAGCACGAGGCTTGACTCAGTGGCTCAGCCTGTAATCCCAGTACTTTGGGAGGCCGAGACAAGTGGATTGCTTGAGCCCGTGGTTCAAGACCCACCCGGGAAACTTGGCGAGACCTTGTCTCTACAATAAATCAAAAATTAGCCAGGTGTGGTAGCACGTGCCTGTAGTTCTGGCTACTTGAAAGGCTGAGGTGGAAGGACTGCTGGAGCCCAGTAGGTCGAGGCTGCAGTGCCTGGGAGCTTGCCAGTGCACTCCAGTCTGGGCGACAGAGTGAGACTACAATTCAAAAAAAAAAGAAAGAAAGAAAGAAAGAAAGAAAGAAAGACAGTACAAGAGGATGAAAGGAACAGATGTACTGTGAAACAGCCAGAAACCCCCAAAATGGCAATAGTAAGTCCAGACCTATCAATGAGTACATCTATTTATTCATTTAGAGACAGAGTCTTGCTCTGTTGCCCAGGTTGGAGTGCAATCGCATGATCATAACTCACTGCAACGTCAAACTCCAGGGCTCAAACAATCCTCCAACCTTAATCTCCTGGGTAACTGGGATTGCAGAAACCATCATCATGCTCAGATAATTTTTAAATTTATTTTAGACACTGGGGTCTTGCTATATTGTACAGGCTGATCTTTAACTCTTGCCTCAGGTGATCATCCCAACTTGGCCTCCCAAAGTTTTGTGATTACAGGCATGATATAATTACTTTAAATGTAAATGGATTTAAAAATACCTAGAATAGGCTGGGCATGGTGGCTCACACCTGTAATCTCAGCACTTTGAGAGGCCAAGATGAGAGGATTGCCTGAGTCCAAGAGTTCAAGACCAGCCTGGGCAACATGGTGAGACCTCATCTCTACGATAAATCAAAATTTAACCTCTTCTTAGGTCCCAATTCCTAACACTGTTGCATTGAGGGTTAAGTTTCCAACATACAAACTTTGGGGGACACTTGTAGTCCCAGCTACTTGGAAGGTTGAGGCAGAAGGATCACTTGAGCCCAACAGGTCCAGGCTGTGTTAGCTGTGATCATGCCATGGCACTCCAGCCTGGGCATAGGAGCATGAGACTCTAATTAAAACAAATAAACAAACAAACACAGAATGTATTAATTTTTGTTGCTTATATGTGACTACTTCACCTTTAAGGACATACATAGATTGAAAGTGAAGGGATAAGAAAAGATATTCCATGCAAAAGGAAACCAAAAGAAAACAGAGATAGCTATACTTACAACAGAAAAAAATAGACTTTAAGACAAACACTATAAAATGAAACAGAGAAGGTCATTATATAATGATAAAGGAGTTAATTCCTCAAAAGGATATAGCAACTATAGACATATATATCCCCAACATGGGAGAACCTAAATATATAAAGTAAATATTAATAGAACTAAAGGAAGAGATAGACTAGAATACAATAATAGCAGGGAATTTTAATAGCCCATTTTCAACAATAGACAGAGAATCCAGACAGAAAATCAATAAGGAAACTTTGACCTTGAGCTACACTTCAACTGAATTAATGTATCAGACTTATATAAAACATTTTTAAAAAGCAGCAGAATATTCATTCTTTTCAAACTCACACAGAACACTTTCCAGGAAAGATCATATGTTAGGTAAAAATATATGTCTTAACAAATTTAAGAAGATTGAAATAGTATCAATTATCTTTCACTACCACAATGGTATAAAACTAGAAAATAATAAGAAATTTTGGAAAATTCACAAATGTGTGAAAATTAAATAATATACTTCTGAACAATCAATGGGTCAATTAAAATATAAATACAGGCCGGCTTGCTGGCTCAGCCTGTAATCCCAGCACTTTGGGAGGCCAAGGTGAGTGGATTGCCTGAGCCCGTGGGTTTGAGACCAGCCTGAGCAACTTGGCGAGACCTTGTCTCTAGAATAAATAAAAAAAAAAATTTAGCCGAGTATGGTAGTGTGTGCCTGTAGTTCCAACTACTTGGAAGACTGAGGTGGAAGGATGGTCACCAGAGCCCAGCAGGTTGACGCTGGGGTGGCCATGAGTGTACCACTGCACTCCAGCCTGGGTGACAGAGTGAGACTCCAACTCAAAAAAAAAAAAAAAAGATAAATACAAGTCTCTCTTGAGACAAAGAGAACACAGCATACTAAAACTTGTGAGATGCAACCAAAGTAGTTTTAAAAGGAAAACTTATAGTGATGAATACCTATGTTAAAAAAGAAGTAGATCTTATCCTAGTCTGTTTTCTGTTGCTATAACAGAATATCACAGAGTAATTTATAAAGAAAAGGCATTTATTTCTCACAGGTATGGAGGCTGGGTGGTCCAAGAGCATGGTGCCAGCTTCTAGTGAGGGCCTTCTTGATATGTTATCCAATGGTAGAAGAGCAAGAGAGCATATGAGACAGAGAGAGGCATCACAAGCTATCTCATGTTATACCAATCCACTTTCATGATAACTAACCTGCTTCCATGATATTATTGATTCATTCATGAAGACTCCACCCTCATGACCCACTTACCTCTTCTTAGGTCCCACTTCCAAGCATTGTTGCATTGGGGATTAAGTTTCCAACATATGAACTTTGGGAGACATATTCAGCCTATAGCAGATCTTAAATAATCACTCACCTCAAGGAACCAGAAAAAAATAAGAACAGGCTAGATGTGGTGGCTCAGCCTGTAATCCCAGCACTTTGGGAGGCCAAGGCATGAGAATTGCCTGAGCCCAGGGATTTGAGACTGTAGTGGCCGAATGTTCAATCCGAGAGACCACCAAGAGCCAATTCTGATGAAAGTTCAAGAGGGTCTTTATTTGCAAGCTCGAGCCTGGACCTCTGTCAACAACCGACACAGTGGAGTACACCCAGAGGCCCTGATTTCCTTAAGCAGACACCTTTTATGTTTTTACACAAAGGGAGGAGGAGTTTGGGGGACTTTCTAGTCTTGTTACCATTTAATTGGGTAGTAACCTCTGGTGGTCAGCTCAATCATGGAGGATTGGCTAGCTTGACTCGGGCTGACCTTGGCCCATTAGCTGGGGAAGTTGCAGAGACATTTGGAAACTTTAGGTGATTTTCCCCTGGCACCTGATTGGTTGTTGCTAAGGGGAAAGTGGGTCAAGGGTAGGGGTTGAAGCGTGAACTGGAGCTTTGCAGTTTTTCCCATAACTGAAACTTTAAACAGCTACAGGTTATGTTTTAAAGCAGAAAACTAAAATGGCTGTGCTATTGTCCACAAGCCGATTACATATTTATTGGGTTATAGCATGCTCTTAACCTAAGTTTATGGTATACTCTATTACGGTTCTCTCAAGACCAGCGTGGACCAGCCTGGACAAGACCAGCCTGGTGAGACCTCGTCTCTACACTAAATCACAAAAACTAGCTGGGCATGGTAGTGTGCATCCATAGTTCCAGCTACTTGGAAGGCTGAGGCGGAAGGATAGCCTGAGCCCAGTAGGTAGAGGCTGCAGTGGCCATGAGTGTGCCACTGCACTCCAGCCTGGGCGACAGAGTGAGACTCCAACTCAAAAAAAAAAAAAAAAAAAGAACAAAGTCTGCAGAAGAAAGAAAGTAAGGTTAGAGCAGAAATAAATCAAATACAGACTTGAAATGAAAGAAAAGTTCAGTGAAACTAAGAATTGGTTTTTTGAAGAGATAGCATTGAAACATTTTTAGCCATATCTACTAAGGAAAAAAAGAACACTCAAATAAATAAATTAAGAAAAGAAACAAGAGACATTACAACTGATACCACAGAAATACAAAGGATCCTAAGAGACTACCATGAACAATTACACATTAACATATTGTATAGCATAGAAGAAATGACTAAATTACTAGAAATGTACAACCTATCAAGACTGAACCATAAAGAAATAAAAAATCTGAAAGATCAATTGTGAGTAAGGAGATTGAAACAAAGAAAAGTCCAGGTCCAGATGGCTTAATGATTAAATTCTACCAAATATCTAAAGAATACCAATTTATCTCAATCTCTTCCAAAACAATTGTAAATGAGGGAATACATTCAAATTTATTTTTTGAGACCAGCATGATACTGTGATATCTGTCCCTTCCAAATCTCATGTTTTTTTTTAACTTTTAAATTTCTTATTTTAAAATTGTGGGGTACAATTCAGGGTTAGGTATACAAATATTTATTATGCAGGTACCCTGATTGATGAGGTATATAAATCTCATGCTGAAATTTGATCTCCAATGTTGGAAGGGGGACCTAACGGAAGATGTTTGGGTCAAAAGGGCAGATGCCTCATGACCTGCTTGATGCCTTCCTCATGGTAGTGAGTTCTTGCTCTACTAGTTCTCATGTTAAAAAGAACCTGGCAGCCGGGCTCGGTGGCTCAGCCTGTAATCTTGCGCCTTTGGGAGGCTGAGGTGAGTGGATTGCCTAAGCCCGTGGGTTCGAGACCCGCCTGGGCAGCGAGACCTCATCTCTACAATAAATAAAAAAAATCAGCTGGGCGTGGTAGCACATGCCTATAATTCCAGCTACTTGGAAGGCTGAGGTGGAAGGATGGCCGGAGCCCAGCAGGTCGAGGCTGCGGTGGACGGGAGCGACCACTGCACTC
>NW_007253057.1:63473-71084 GCF_000164805.1 Carlito syrichta
GTAGCCGGAATAACAGGCATGAGGTACCATGCCTGGCTGATTTTTTGATTTATTGTAGAGATGAGGTCTCGCTGCCCAGGCGGGTCTCGAACCTGCGGGCTCAGGCAATCCACTCACCTCAGCCTCCCAAAGGCGGGAGATTACAGGCTGAGCCACTGAGCCCGGCTATTTTTTTTTTTTTTTTTAATTGTAGAGATGAGGTCTCACCAAGTTGCCCAGACTGTTCTTGAACCTGTGGGCTCAGGCAATCCCCTCACCTCAGTCTCCCAAAGTGCTGAGATAACAGGCTTGAGCTACTGCGCCTGGCCCCACCTTCACCTTTTACCATGAGTGGAAGCTTTCTGAAGCCCTCACCAGAAGCAGGTGCTAGCATCAGGTTTCTTGTACATCTTGCAGAACTATGAGTTAAATAAACCTCTTTTATTTATAAATTACCCAGCCTTTATAGCAATGCAAAATAGACAAAGACATTCTGGTACCAAAGCCAGACCAGGACACTTCAAGAAAAGAAAGTTATAACCTCTATTCCTGATGAACATAGATGCAAAAATCCTCAGCAATATACTAGGGAACGAAATTCAGCATTAGATTGAAAGGATCATATACCATGATGAAGTGAGATTTGTTCCTCAGAGGTAAGGATGTTTCTCCCAAATATGAAAACCAATAAATGTGATACATCACAATAACAGAATGAAGGATAAAAATCTTCTCATCTGATCATCTCAATAGATGTAGACAAAACATTTGATAAAATTCAGCATCCTTTCATGATAAGAACTCTTAAAAAATTAAATCTAGAAAGAATGTACCACAATATAACAAAAGACATATATGATAAACACCACACTCAATGGTGAAAGGCTAAAAACTTTTCCAATAAGACCAAGAAAAAGACAAGGATGCTCATTCTTGTCATTTTTATTCAACGTAGTATTGGAAGTACTATAAGACGAGTTAGGCAAGAAAAATATATAAAGTGTATCCAAATAAAAAAAGAAAAAGTAAAATAGTCTCTGTTTGCAGATGACATGATCATATATGAAAAACCCTATAGGGTTCACATTAAAAATCTCCTGTTAGAATAAACAAACGAGTAAAGTTACCTTTTTTTTTGAGTTGGAGTCTCACTCTGTCTCCCAGACTGAAGTGCAGTGGCCGCTCCCGGCCACCGCAGCCTCGACCTGCTGGGCTCCGGCGATCCTTCCGTCTCAGCCTTCCACGTAGCTGGAACTACAGGAGCGTGCTACCACGCCAGGCTAATTTTTTTTTTTTTTTATTTATTGTAGAGATGAAGTCTCGCCTGCCCAGGTGGGTCTCGAACCTGTGGGTTCAGGCAATCCACTCACCTCAGCCTCCCAAAGGCATGGATTACAGGCTGAGCCACCGAGCCCAGCTACATTTCTATACATAACTACAAACTACATGAAAACAAATTAAGAAAATAATCTCATTTATGATATCATGAAAAAAATGAAATACTTTTATTTTTTGATGGAGTAAGAGTCTCACTCTGTCACTCAGGCTGGAGTGCAGTGGCATGCTTACAACCACCACAGCCTTGATCTGTTGGGCTCCAGTGATCCTTCAGCCTCAGCCTTCCAAGTAGCTGAAACTACAGGCGTGCATCACCATGCCCAGCTAACTTTTTGATTTATCGTAGAGATGAGGTCTTGCCAAGTTGCCCGGCTGGTCTCGAACCCCTGGACTCAGGCATTAGTACCACTTCTGCCTCCCATAGTGCTGTGACTACAGGTATGAGCCACTGTGCCAGAGTCAAAAATATGAAATACTTACGAATACATTTAGGGAGGAAGGGAAGAAGATGGCAGTGGGGTCAGTCAGACTATGTGTGAGTGAGTGAGCGTATGGAAAATTTTGTGTACGTGTCTGTAAGTGGGCGTGTGAGTAGCTGACTGAGTGGGAACTCAGGAGCAAGTAGCCAGGGGTCTCCTGGTGAAGTGGCTGGTGCCACAGGTACTCTGTTTGCACTCTAGCACTTCCTGAGGCACAGAAGTAGAGAGCCATTTTTTTTTTTTTTTGAGTTGGAGTCTCACTCTGCCGCCCAGACTGGAGTGCAGTGGCCGCTCCCAGCCACCGCAGCCTCGATCTGCTGGGCTCTGGAGATCCTTCCGCCTCAGCCTTCCAAGTAGCTGGAACTACAGGCGCGCGCTACCATGCCCGGCTAATTTTTTTTATTTATTGTAGAGATGAGGGCTCACCAAGTTGCCCAGGCGGGTCTTGAACCCACGGGCTCAGGCAATCCACTCACCTCAGCCTCCCAAAGCGCTGGGATTACAGGCTGAGCCACTGAGCCCGGCCCATTTTTTTTTTTTTAATTATCTGTTTTGAAGATGTGGGGTATAATTCAGGGTTAGGCATACAAATATTCATCATCCAGGTACCCTTGTTGATGAGGTGTGCCCCTCAACCCCTGGCAGTTGCCAACTACTGTCAATCCCTTTCTTATAGTATTATGATAATTGTTCAAATTTAGTTTATGAGTGAGAACATGTGGTACTCAGTTCTTTGTTTCTGTGATAGATCACTCAGTATTATAGACTCAAAGTCCATCCAAGTTGTTGCAAAGTTCATAATTTTGTCCTTCTTTATGACTGCGTAATATTCCATCATGTATATGTACCACATTTTTTGTATTGAGTCCTCTTTTGATGGGCAGCACAGTTGGTTCCATGTTTTTGCTATTGTGACTAATGCTGCAATACTCATGCGTGTACAGGTATCTTTTTCATAAAGTGATTTGAGTTCCTCTGGGTTTATTCCCAGTAGAGGGACTATGGAGTTATATGGAAGGTTGATTTTTAGATCTTTTAGGAATCTTCACACTGTTTTTCACAGAGGTTGTACTAGTTTACATTCCCACCAACAGTGTAGAACTGTGACCTTTTCCCACATCCTCTCCAGCATCTGCTATTTTTTGAGATATTGATGATGGCCATCCTGACTGGAGTTAGGTGGTATCTCAGTATGGTTTTAATTTGCATTTCTTTGGCGATTAGGGAGACTGAACATTTTTATGTATCTGTTGGCTGCTCATATGTCTTCTTTTGAGAAGTGTCTATTCATACTTTTTGTCCACTCTGTAATGAGGCTGTTCGTTTTTTACTTTTTGACATATTAGAGTTTCTTGTAGATCCTGGCTGTTAGGTCTTTGTCAGACATACAATTGGCAAATATTTTTTTCCAGCCTGTGGGCTACCTCCCCCACTCTCTTAATGGTATCTTTGGCTTTGCAGAAGCTTGTCAGTTTGATAAGGTCCCACTTGTCTATCTTCTTTCTTTTTTTTTTTTCTTTTTGTTTTTTTTGAGTTGGAGTCTCGCTCTGTAGCCCAGACTGGAGTGCAGTGGCCGCTCCCGGCCACCGCAGCCTCGACCTTCTGGGCTCCGGCGATCCTTCCGCCTCAGCCTTCCAAGTAGCTGGAACTACAGGGGCGTGCTACCACGCCCGGCTAATTTTTTTGATTTTATTGTAGAGATGAGGTCTCGCCAAGTTGCCTAGACGGGTCTCGAACCCGCGGGCTCATGCAATTCACTCACCTCAGCCTCCGAAAGGCGTGGGATTACAGGCTGAGCCACCGAGCCCGGTTTATCTTATTTCTTATGGCATGGATATTTGGTGTTTTGATCAGGAATTGGTTGCCAGTTCCAATTTCCATAAGGGTATCTCCTTGATTTTCTAAGGTTCTAAACGTTTGTAGTTTTACATTTAGGTCTTTGATCCATTTAGAGATGTTTTTTGTGTATGCTGATATGTGGGGGTCTTGCTTTAATCTTCTGCATGTGGTCAGCCAGTTTTTCCCAGCACCATTTAATGAGTAGGTTCTCCTTTCCTCAGTGGTTGATGGTGGAAGCTTTGTCGACAATAAGTTGGTTGAGAAATCGAGGTTTTGCTTCCAGAATCTGTATCCTGTTGGTCTATATGCCTATTTTTGTACCAATAACAGGTTGTTTTGATTATTGTAGCTTTATAGTTAAGTTTAAAGTTTGGGAGTGTGATACCTCCTGCTTTTCTTTCTTTCTTTTTTTTTTTTTTTTTCATTGACAATTGTTTTGGCTGTTTGTGGTCATTTACATTTCCATATGAATTTCTGTCTTGTTGATTCTTGGTCTGAGAAGAATGCTGCTGGTAACTTAATGGGCAAATTGTGCTAAATCTGTAGATTGCCTTGGGTAGAGCAGACATCTTAACAATGTTGCTTCTTTCAATTCATGAACATGGAATATTTTTCCATTTGTTTGTGTAATTTTTGATTTCTTTGAGCAGTGTTTTTGTTTTTGTTTTTATTTTTGTTTTGAGTTGGAGTCTCACTCTGTCGCCCAGACTGGAGTGCAGTGGTCGCTCCCGTCCACCGCAGCCTCGACCTGTTGGGCCCCGGCCATCCTTCCGCCTCAGCCTTTCAAGTAGCTGGAACTACAGGCGTGCGCTACCACGTCCGGCTGATTTTTTGATTTATTGTAGAGATGAGGTCTCGCCTGCCCAGGCGGGTCTCGAACCCGCAGGCTCAGGCAGTCCACTCACCTCAGCCTCCCAAAGGCGCGGGATTACAGGCTGAGCCACCAAGCCTGGCTTGAGCAGTGTTTTGTAGTTTCCATTGTAAAGGTCTTTCATATCTCTAGTTAGGAAAATGCCAAGGTATTTTATTTTTGTGTGTGACTTTTGTGAATGAGATTGTGCTTTTTATTTGGGTTACTGTTTGCTTATTGTTAGTATATAGGAATACGACAGTCTTTTGCACATTTATTTTATGCCCTGAGATTTTGCCAAAGTCCTTTATCAGTGCAAGGAGGTTTTTTACAGCTTTTCTTGGGCTTTCAAGGTCATGTCATCTGCAAAAAGGGATAACTTAACTTCCTCTTTTCCTATTTGGATACCCCCAATTTCCTTCTTTTGTTTGATTGCTCAAGCCAGGACTTCCACAACTATGTTGAACAGGAAGGATGATAATGGGCATCTTTGTCTTGTTCCAGTTTTCAGGGGAAATGGTTCCAATTTCTGTCTGTTTAGCAGTATGTTGCCTGCGGGTTTATCATAGATGGCTGTTACTATTTTGAGGTATGCTCCATCTACTCTTGGATGTTCAAGTGTTTTTATCAAGAAAGAGATATTGGATTTTATTGAAATCCAGTCTAATGATATAATAATGTGGTTCTTGTTTTTACATCTGTTGATGTATTAAATTACATTTATGGTCTTGTGGATGTTGATGTTGTATCATCCCTGCATCCCAGGGATCACCATACTTGGTCATGGTGGATGATTTTTGAGATCTGTTGTTGGATTCGGTTTACTAGAATCTTGTTGAGAATTTTTGCAACTATGTTTATCAAGGATATTGGCCTGTAGATCTCTTTCTTTGTTGAATTTTTGTCTGGTTTGGATGTCAATGTGATGTTAGCTTCCTAAAATGGTTTGGAGAGAGTTCCATCTTTCTTGACTGCCTGGAATACTTTCAATAGGATTGGTATTAGCTCCTCTTTGCATGTTTTGTAGAATTCTGCTGGAAAACCATCTGGTACAGGACTTTTATTCTACAGGTAGTTTTCTTATGACAGTTGATTTCTTGGGTTGTTATTGTTCTATTTAGGGTCTCAGTTTCTTCTTGTTTCAACCATGGTAGGCTGTGTGATGTCAGAAAATCCTCCATTTCATTTAGGTCTTCGAGTTTGTTTCCATAGAAGTAATCTCTGATAATCTTTTGTATTTCTTTGGGGTCAGTTGTGACTCGATCTTTTGCATTTCTTATTCTGTTTATTTGGGCTTTTTTCTCTCTTTTTCTTTGTCAGTGTGGCTAGGGGTCCATCAATCTTGTTTATCCTTTCAAAGAATCAGCTTTTTGTTTCATTGATTTTTTTCTATTATATTTTTGTCTTCTATGTCCCATATTTGGGCTTTTATTTTGGTGATCTGGATTCTTCTGCTGAAGTTAAGGTTTTGGTGGTCTTGCTTTTCCAGCTTCCTTAGGTGATTTACTAGGCTGTTAACTTGTGATCTTTCCATTTTCTTCAAGTGTGTTTGTAGAGATATGAATGTTCCTCTTAGTACTGATTTCATGGCATCCCTGAGATTTTGGTAAGATGTTTCTTCATTTTCATTTGTTTCCAGGAGTATTTTAATTTTTGTTTTGATTTCCGTGTTGACCCAGGAGTTGTTCAGCATCAGGCTGTTTAGCGTCCATGACTTTGTGGGTTTTAGGGGAGCATTGTTAGTGTTGATATTTATTTTTATTCCAGTGTGGTCTGAGAAGATGCATGGCAGTATTTCGATTTTATGAAATTCATTTATGCTTGATTTATGGCCGAGGATATGGTCAATTTTAGAGTACGTTTCATATGGTGATGAGTAGAATGTACATTCCGTGGTTGTTGGGTGGAGTGTTCTGTAGGTGTCAATTAAATCCATTTGCTAAGGCATCATGTTGAGGTTCTGGATCTCCTTTGTTTGTTTTGATGATCTGTCTTTGGTTTTTAGTGGAGAATTAGTCCCTAGTTATGGTAGTGTTAGAGTCAACATCTTTTTTTAGTTTACCTAGAATCTGCTTTATGAAAGTTAGTGCTCCTATGTTGGGTGCATATATGTTTAGAATGGATATTTCTTGTTGATGGATTGAACCTTTTATCATTATGTAATGACTTTCTGTATCTTTTACAATTTTTGATAGCTTAAAGGGTATTTTGTCTGATATTAAGATCGCTTTCTTTTGTGTTACGTTCAACTGAGTTACTTTGAGTCTGTGAGTGTCCTTTTTGGTTAGATGAGTCTCTTGGTGATAACAAATTGTTCCATCCCGAGATTTTATTCAGTTTGCCATTCTATGCCTTTTAAGTAGTGCATTTAGTCCATTCACATTCAGGCTAATTATTGAGAAGTGAGAGTTTATCCCTGTCATGAGGTTCTTATAGAGTTTGTTGTTTTACTGCTGTTTGTTTATTTGTTGTAAGTTTTCAGTCTTTTTCCTGAGTTCTTGGGACAGGCATTGTCATTCTTTTTTTTCTCTTTCTTCTGTGTTTAATATTTTCTTAAGTGTTTTTTGTAGAACTGGTCTGGAGGTGGTGTAAACTCTTAGGGATTGAATGTCGGGGAGTGATTTTCATTCTCCATCACTGATGAAACTTAGCTTAGCTGAGTAGGTAATTCTTGGTTGAAATTGTTTATCTAGCTGGGCTCGGTGGCTCAGCCTGTAATCCCGTGGCTTTGGGAGGCTGAGGTGAGTGGATTGCCTGATCCCGCGCGTTCGAGACCCGCCTGGGCAACTTAGCGAGACCTCATTTCCACAATAAATAAAAAATGAGTAGGGTGTGGTAGCGTGCCCCTGTAGTTTCAGCTACTCAGAAGGCTGAGGCAGAAGGATCACCGGAGCCCAGTAGGTCGAGGCTGCAGTGGCTGGGAGCGGCCACTGCACTCCAGTCTGTATGACAGAATGAGATTCCAACTCAAAAAAAACAAAACAATGAAATTGTTTATCTTTGAGAACTCCGAAGATGGGATTCCATTCTATCTTAGCTTGAAGTGTTTCTGTAGATATGTCTGCTTCTATTCTTTTTTTTTTTTTGAGTTGGAGTCTCACTCTGTCACCCAGACTGGAGTGCAGT
>NW_007253057.1:71308-71852 GCF_000164805.1 Carlito syrichta
GAGCCTCCCAAAGGTGCGGGATTACAGGCTGAGCCGCCAAGCCCGGCTAGTCTGCCTCTATTCTATTTGGACTTCCCCTGTACTCTGACCTTTCTCTCTTACTGCCTTTAGAATTTTTTCTTTTATGCCTAATTTGTGTAAGTGAATTACTATGTGTCTAGGAGTGGGTCTTCTCATTTGTTGTCTTGCAGGAGTTTTCTGAATCTCTTGTGTTTGAATGGTCACGTCTCTGATAAGATGAGGGAAGTTTTCTTGGATATTTTCATGGAATGTTTGTTCCAGGTTGGTTTTGTGTCTCTCCTTCTACCTCAGGAATTCCAATTTATCTTAGGTTTGGCCTCTTGATAAACTTGCTCATCTCTTGGAGGCTTTGTTCTGTCTTTTTAAGCTTCTTTTCTTTTTTTTTTTAACAGTTTGGGTTAGTTCCATATTTTGATCCTCAAACTATGAGATTCTTTCTTCTGCTTGGTTAATTCTGCTTTCCCTGCTTATCAATTTGTTATTTATTTCACTAACTGTATTCTCTTTTTTTTTTTTTTTTTTT
>NW_007253057.1:71931-77907 GCF_000164805.1 Carlito syrichta
GAGATGAGGTCTCACCAAGTTGCCCAGGTGGGTCTCGAACCCGCGGGCTCAGGCAATCCACTCACCTCAGCCTCCCAAGCCGTGGGATTACAGGCTGAGCCACCGAGCCTGGCTCACTGTATTCTTTATTGCTATTATTTCAGTTATCAACTCTTTCATTTTTTCCTCTTGTCTCTTCTCATTTCTGTTTATTCTCTCTATTAATATCTTGATATCTGAGTTTGTGGTTTGAGACAGTCATTCTGGGGGCTCTTCTTTGTTTAAATTCTGAAGTCTGTATTCTAGTTGTTGTCCTGTGTATGAGACCCATATTCTTCCTTTGGTTTTTCTTCATTTGTGTAGGTTTTCCTCCCCCCCCCTTTTATCTCTTCTTTAATTCTGTTGTTCAGTGACGGGGGGATAGCTTTTACTTCTGTTTGCTCGATCTTCTATTCTTCCTTATGTAGATCCTCTGGCTTTGTTCAGTTTTGAAGCTGTACTAGGGATGTGTTTTTTTGCAGTTTTGAGATTTAATTGAGGGGGGAACTGTGATGCAGAAGCTATCTGCAGATCCAAGTATCTGCTGACAAGTGTGTGGGCTCCCTGGAACCCAGTTCCCAGTCTTACAATCTGTCCATGCAGTGGGGGTGTATGTTTGCCCCCAAAAGCAAAATAAAATAAGAAAAAAAAGAAGAATGGAAAAAGGAAGAAGGATGACAAAAGGAAGGTGGCGAGAGAGAAGGAGAATAAGGGAAACATACTGACATACCAAGTAATGAATAAACAGAAATAAGCAAAGCTAGAAAAAAACAAAAAAAATTACAGACAATTATACAAACAACCCCCCTGTTGATGTACTCACCCTCAAAAATACCCATACACAAACAGAAAACTCCCCAAACTAAAACAACAAATAAACAAACAAACCAAACAAAAAAACCCAAACTCTGTCTATGACCATTTCTGTAACTCCAAGTTCATTTTGGTTGCCGCTCCTGCCATACTAAGAAGTCACTCCTGTCTCCAGCCTGTCCCCTTCACTCTCAGTGTAGTCTGATAGGGTTGCTCTCATCATGGGCCACTTGCCCCATAGACTACTGTGGGAGAAGGAGGGATCAGATTCAGACTCACCTGGCTCCTTTGCTGTTGCTGTCAAGTCTCCCACTCAGATCTGACGTGTCTGTGCCTGTACCAGTGTGGGAGAGGAGTGTCTGTCTTTCCAACTCTGATGTGGGGGTAACCTCTGGATCCCAGTTTGGAGGCTGGACAGAGCTGGGTGGGGCAATGCAGGTCTCTGTCTGATCCTGGGACAGAGCAGATGGCGTCAGTTGGCATCTCCTCACTGGTGGCAGGACTCCATTCCAGATTTTCATGCCCTGTCTTCTCCATAGTTCCTGGGGCTCATACCTGGTCTTCTGCCACAGATGATGATGGCATGGGCCAGGTGCCAGGTGGTGAGCAGCAGTCGTTCTCTGCTGCCTCCTCTCTAGAGTGTCCTGAGAACAGTCACTGCACTCCAGCCTAGGCAACAGAGTGATGCTCCAACTCAAACACACAAACACACACACACACACACACACACACACACACACACACACCCCAAACCAAAGAAAAACAAAGGCAGGCTCGGTGGCTCAGCCTGTAATCCCGCGCCTTTGGGAGACTGAGGTGAGTGGATTGCCTGTGCCTGTGGGTTCGAGACCCACCTAGGCAAAAAGACCTCATCTCTACAATAAATCAAAAAATCAGCCCGGTGTGGTAGCGCATGCCTGTAATTCCTACTTGGAAGGTTGAGGCAGAAGGATTGCTGGAGCCCAGCAAGTCAAGGTTGCGGTGGCTGGGAGCGGCCACTGCACTCCAGTCTGGGCGACAGAGTGAGACTCCAACTCAAAAAAAAGAAAAACAAAAAAGAAATAAGAAAACATAATCTAAACAAAGAGGGAAAAAAATCTATCTCCAGAAATTGCCCCTAAAGAAATGGAAGCATATGAATTATCTGACAAAGAATACAAAAGGATTGTCATAAGCACAGGTTTTTATAGTTTGAGATTTTACATTTAGGTCTTTGATCCATTTAGAGTTGATTTTTATGTATGGTGATAGGTAAGGGTCTTGCTTCAATCTTCTGCATGTGATCAGCCAGTTTTCCCAGTACCATTAACTGAATAGGCTCTCCTTTCCCCAGTGGTTGTTGGTGGAGGCTTTGTCAAAGTTGAGGTGGTTGAGAAATTGTGGTTTTACACAAGTGATTATTTTGACAAAAAGATAGAAAATATTTAAAAATCCAAAAGATATTAAATGAAGGTTATAATGACTGATATAAAATATTTACTAGAAGGGTTCAACAGCAGACTTAATCAAACAGTAGAAAGAATCAGATCACTTAAAGACAGGTCATTTGAAATTATGAAGTGAGAAGAACAAAAGGAAAAAGAATGACAAAAGAGTGAAGAAAGCGCAACAAACTATGGGATACCATCAAGGAGACCAATGTGTGCATTACAGGAGTGCCAGAGAGAGAAGAGAGAGAAAAAAGAGGCAGAAAGCTTATTTTTTAAAAAATGTTGAAAACTTCTCAAATCTAGGGGAAAAAAATGGACACCCAGAGTTAAGAATCCCAATAGACTCTAAATAAGATGAACCCTAAGAAGTCCACACTAAGGTACATTATAATTAAAGTATAAAAAACAAAGAGAGAATTTTGAAAGTAGCAAAAGGAAAGTGATTTGTCACATACAAAGGAATTACTGTAAGACCATTCATGGATTTTTCATCAGAAAACTTCAGGCCGGAGGGGAGTGAAATCATATATTTGAAGGGCTTAAAGAAAAACTTCCAGTTATATATATAATTTACCAGACAAAACTGTCCTTCCTAGACAAACAAAATCTGAGGAAATTTATCACTACTAGATCTGTCTTATAAGAAATGCTAAAGAGAATCCTTTAAGTTGAACTAAGGGGACCTAACCACAACATGAAAGTGTATGAAAGTATAAAACTCATTGGTACAGATATATATATATATAGACAAGTGGAGAATACTGTAATTCTGTAACTATAGTGCACAAAACACTGTTAATTCTGGTAAGGAAGTTGAGACAAGTATAAAAATAATTATAAATGTTATAAAATTATTCTATGGATACACAATTTGACAAGATGTAATTTGTGACATCAATAATATAAAGTGTGCTAAGGGAGAAATAAATTATTGCAATTGAAATTAAGTTGTAAGGCCGGGCTCGGTGGCTCAGCTGTAATCCCACGCCTTTGGGAGGCCGAGGTGAGGGGATTGCCTGAGCCTGCGGGTTCGAGACCCGCCTGGGTTACTTGGCGAGACCTCATCTCTACAATAAATAAAAAAATTAGCTGGGCGTGGTAGAGTGCACCTGTAATTCCAGCTACTTGGAAGGCTGAGACAGAAGGATTGCTGGAGACCAGCAGGTCGAGGCTGTGGTGGCCGGGAGTGGCCACTGCACTCCAGTCTGGGCGACAGAGTGAGATTCCAACTCAAAAAAAAAAAAAAAAAAGAAATTAAGTTGTTATCATCTTAAAATATATTGTTATAAATATAAGATATTTTATGTAAACCCTATGGTAATCACAAAGAAAATACCAATAGAAACTTAAAAAGGAAAAGAGAAAGAGATAAAAATATGTCACTATCAAGAATCAGTGAAGTACAACAGAAGATAGAAAAAGAGAAACAAAACACCTACAAGACAGATCGTAAACAATTAACAAAATAGCAATAAATTCATTCCTATCAATAATAACTTTAAATATAAGTGGATTAAATTCCTCAATCAAAATACATAATGTGACTAACAAGATATAGAAAATACCTGCCTACATATTATCTATAAAAGACTTACTTGATTTAAAACACATATATGCTGTAAGTGAAAGGATAGAAAAAAATATTCTAGGCAACTGGTAACCAAAGGGAACAGGAATGACCATATTTATATTAGACAAAATTGACTTAAGTCAAAAATTGTCAAAAAAAGAACATCATAAAATGATAAAGGGTTAAACCAGGAAGATATAATAATTAAAAAATATATAAGCACCCAATATAAGAGCATCAAGACTGAATCATGAAGAACTAGGAAATCTGAACAGGACTAGAACAAGAAAGGAGACTGAATTAATAATTTAAAAAAAAAAATACCTTAAAAAAGAAGAGCTCAGGACCAAATGACTGCACTGGCAAATTCCACCAAACATTTTAAAAAGAATTAATGCTACCCATTTTCAAACTCACCCAAAAAATTGAAAAAAAAATCTTCAAACTCATTTTATGAAGCTAACATTACCCTGATCCAAAAGCAAAGACATTACAAGAAAAGTAAACTACAAGCCAGTATTCCTGATGAACATAGATTAAAAATCCTCGACAAAATGCTAGCAAACCAAAGTCAACAATTCATTGAAAAGATCATAAATCATCATCGAGTGAAATGTATTCCTGGAATGCAAGAATAATTCAACGTATAAAAATTAATCAAGCCGGACTCGGTGGCTCAGCCTGTAATCCCACGCCTTGGGGAGGCTGAGGTAAGTGGATTGCCTGAGCCCGCGGGTTCAAGACCCGCCTGGGCAACTTGGTGAGACCTCGTCTCTACAATAAATCAAGAAATCAGCCAGGACTGGTAGCGCGTGCCTGTAATTCCGGCTACTTGGAAAGCTGAGGCAGAAGGATTGCCGGAGCCCAGTGGGTCGAGGCTGCGGTGCCCGGGAGTGGCTACTGCCCTCCAGTCTGGGCAACAGAGTGAGACTCCAACTCAAAAAAATAAATAATAATAATAATTTCTTTATCACCACCATTTTAATATTATTATTATTTTTTAATCGGGGGCTTTCTCTGTTTCCCAGACTGGAGTACAGTAGCATGAGCCCACTGTAGTCTCAACCTCCTGGGCTCAGGTGATCCATCTCAGTCTCCTGAGTGGCTGGGACTACAGGCATGTGCCACCACGCCCGGATAATTTTTTGATTTTTTTGGTAGAGACGAGGACTCACAATGTTACCTAGGCTGGTCTCAAACTCTTGGGCTCAAGCAACCCTCCAGCCTTCTCCTCCCAAAGTGCTGGGATGACAGGTGTCAGCCACTGTGTTCAGCTATCACCACTCACTTAAAAATAACTTTTTCACTCTTCCTTAGAGCTGCCTACAGCTACCCAGCATCATGGTTGTCCTCAGACACCCAGTGAAGCCCAAGATTGTCAAAAAGAGGACTGGCCAGGGAGTTCGTCCGGCACCAGTCAGACCGCTGGGTCACAATTAAGCGTAATTGGTAGAAAGCCAGAGGTGCTGACAGCAGGGTGTGTAGAAGATTCAAGAGTAGATCTTGATCGCCAACATGGGTTCCAAGAGCAAAACGAAAACAAAGCACATGCGGCCAGTGACTTCTGGAAGTTCCTGGTCCGCAGCGTCAAGGGACTGGAAGTGCAGCGCTGAGCAACAGACCTTAACTGTGCTGAGATTGCTCACAGCGTTTCCTCCAAGGACTGCAAAGCCTTCGTGAAAGGAGCAGCCCACCTGGTCATCAGAGTCACCAATCCTAATGCCAGGTTGCGCAGCAAAGAAAACAAATACACAGCTCATGTGCACGTTTTATTTGTGTTTAGATGAAACCATGAAAGCTGGGAAAAAATAATTTTTCATTGTGATCTGTTTTAAGAATTCATCATCAAAGGTAGCACTAAGAAGAGCTTCATAAACCAAAGGTTTTTAGTAACATTTTCAAGACAAGTTTTTACCTTGACTGTATAATTTTAGCAACCTCTTTTATTTTTAAACTCCAAGTCCTCCTGGTTCCTAATTGAAGACATGTCCACGGTTCTCAACAATTTTTGTTTATTAGTGACTGAATTTGTTGTATATTTTAATTGGGCTGTGAAAATGAGGTGGCATTTATGATATCTTTAAATGGAATCGTGGCTTGTGTACACACACACGAACACACACACACACACACACACACACACAC
>NW_007253057.1:77927-78797 GCF_000164805.1 Carlito syrichta
TTTGATTTACTGTAGAGATGAGATCTCGCCAAGTTGCCCAGGCGGGTCTCGAACCCACGGTCTCAGGCGATCCACTCACCTCAGCCTCTCAAGGCGCGGGATTACAGGCTGAGCCACCGAGCCCAGCAAAATTCAACATTCTTTTATTAAAAAAGCATTCAACAAACTAGGAATAGAAAACAATTACCTCAACATAATAAAGACTACATATAAAAAGCCCACGACTAATAGCATATTCAATGGCAAAAGACTGAAAGTTTTTTCTCTAAGATTAAGAACAAGACAAAGATGCCCTCTCTTGCCTCTTCTATTCAGCATAGTGTTGGAAGTCCTAGTCAGAGCAATTAGGCAAGAAAAAGATATTAAAATCAGAACAGAAGCAGTAAAATTACCTCTTTTCACAAATGACATAATATTGCATGTAGAGAACACAAAAGTTTTCACACTAAAATAAGGTTAGAACTAATAAAATAATTTAGTAAAGTCATGGAATGTAAAATCAACAATTAGTTGCATGTGTATTTCTACATACTAACAATGAATAAACTGAAAAGGAGATTAAGAAAACAATCCCATTTACAATAGTATCAAAAAAATAAAATAGGAATAAACTTATTAAAGAAGCAAAAGACTTGTATGAAAACTATAAAAGATCAAAGAAAGCCGGGCTCAGTGGCTCAGCCTGTAATCCCACGCCTTTGGGAGGATGAGGTGAGTGGATTGCCTGAGCCCGCGGGTTCGAGACCTGCCTGGGCAGCGAGACCTCATCTCTACAATGAATCAAAAAATCAGCCAGGCGTGGTAGCGCATGCTTGTAATTCCAGCTACTTGGAAGGCTGAGGCGGAAGGATCACCGGAGCCCAGCAGGTT